>NC_083506.1:3380833-3683863 GCF_032362555.1 Amyelois transitella | reverse complement strand
TGAAAGAAAATTAATTAAAAATCATGCTTAGTCATTTTTTAATATAATTGTTCAATAAATCACATCAATCGATAGTTATGGGTCATACATATATCTAAAACAATCAACCAACAAATATTTAATTAAATTAATAAAATGAAAAAAGTACTTTCACCTTCATTAGGAACCAATCATTCATAGAAGAGTTCCTAATGAAGGTGAAAGTACTAAAAATTTATTGATGATAAGAATATTTAGAATTATCTAATAGTATATAGTATTAAAAAATTGTAAATGGATTGTTTTAAATATATTATTTATTACGAGATATTAATTTTCTAAAGCTGATGCATGATGATAATTTTTCATGAACATGACTTTAAGTAGGTAAAAAGTAGTAAATTATGAAGTCCTTTTAAATAATTAAAAATAGACCTACACCACATAACAAAAACTATGCGGAGGCAACATAACATCTCAAATGAGCTAAGAAATTATATTTTTTACAATTTATCCAACTGTATGAAATAATTTATGAAAAAAAGGGAAAAAGAATAAAGTATCATGTCGTCTCGCAGGCAGTAATTGGTCATCAATCGGTTCTAAGGGAAGATAAGTCGATGGGTAAGCAAAAAACTACACCAGACTTTGTCAATAAAAAAAAATAAACATACATAATGTTGTTATATGTTATTAATAAATTGATATTATAACAGTCTTACAGATTAATTTCCAATTAAACACGTATAATAAACATCTAAATCTTTCATAAAATCTGAGGCACATTCAATACGTATGATACATCACTATTATTTACAACTTATTTCTAATATGGCAGTATGGAGGTTTAAAAAAAGTTACAGATATACTTCTGGCACGCACTTTACACTTCTTATAACGTTAAAAAAACATATGAATGTTATTGTAAGTATGTATTTATAAATAAATAAATACGGGACAAATTACACAGATTAAATTAGCCTCAAATGTAAGTTCTGGGCTTGTGTTACGAGATACTTACTTAACGATGCTATATTTTATTACAAATTCTTATAAAGATAAACAACCAAGAATAAAGAATAATTTATAAACAAAGTACAGTGCTTCAGTAAGATGATTTATACCAAAGGACCTATATTTCTTTGTTTCATTTTACTTCCATTAGGTACTCTTATTATGTATTAGATACTTTTTAAAAATATAATAATACATTCCTTTGTATACAATATGTTATGTAGTCTTGATGTAACCCTCATTGTTTCAAAAAGGTAATAAAAGTTAACAAGAAGCAATCAATTTGTTGATTAAATCCTATAATCTTTACAAATAATGCCCTGCTTTATTTCCTTCGATCATAATATTTCTGTTCGTGACTTCATAACGAAACAAACGCACATAATAGGTATGTGTTTGAAAATGGTTAAACAAACCTCATACTGATGTTAAAGAAAGCAAAAAAAAAAAACAAAAAATTTAAATGTCCAGGTTAAACCTTGTACAAGGAAAACATAACCCTGCAACGACCTACTCATACGCCACTACGTCATTAATGGCTGAATTATTAAAAAAAAACTCAAAACATTTTCATTGTGAAATGGGATAAATCAAAAGGGAAAAATACGTGCCGAAGTCAAAATAAATCTCTATAATTTACACATAGATAAACATTTATAAAAATCAGTCTCTTCAAGAACAACACTACGAAATCGGCGAACGTCACTTCACTACACTTTCGTTCACGATAAGGCCTCATTCAGATGTTCACTTTAAATTTATTGTCGTCTTTGGATTGTCTTTTACGGTTCCTTGGGAATGGCTTAGACGAATCTCGTTAGTTGTGTGTGGAAGTCCCTTAGGAAGATTTGAAGTTGGGGGAGCGTCGGCCGGTCGTCGGGCGACATCGCCCAACAGTACGCCATCACAGCAAATCTAAACAAAAAAATATGAGTCAGACATATTGTTTTGCATTCTTCATCTTGCAATCTGACTATTACTCATCTTTAAGACAATAATTGCCGTGTGGTTCCCGGCACCAATACAAAAAAGAATAGGACCACTCCATATGTTTCCCATGGATGTCGTAAAAGGCGACTAAGGGATAGGCTTACAAACTTGGGATTCTTTCTTAGGCGATGGGCTAACAACCTGTCACTATTTGAATCTCAATTCTATCATTAAGCCAAATAGCTGAACGTGGCCATTCGGTCTTTTCAAGAATGACCATATGTATGTATGTATGTTAAGACAATAATTCATCACATTTAGGTCTTTTTATAAAAAAGAATACTTACAGCTCATCAGGGCAATTTGCGGGCTGCTGCAATCTGTACCCGTCCCGCAAATATGCGGCGACCTCAAACGGGTCGACCTCTGCGTAAGGCTGATGCGCAAGAGTCGTCAGCTCCCACAGCAACACTCCTAGAGCCCAAACATCTGCCGCCGGGCTGAACTGCCTTTTAGTAAGGGATTCTAAGGCCAGCCACTTGATCGGCCGGTTCTCATTGTCCCCTAAGCAGTGGTAATCGGCAGGGAACAGGTCTCTTGATAGTGCATTGTCTGCGATCATCACTCGTAAGTTTTCGTCCACTCTGTTGACAAAAAAAATATAAATTTATCTTTTTCATACTGTACATCAATACACAAAAAGTTATTACACTTTATTTTTAATGATAAAAATCTTCATCTGAATCAGTTAAGTAGACGCTTAATATTTTACTTGAGAATTGTATTAAATTATTAGGTAATAGTATTATATAACTTACATGCAATTCCTCGCTGCAATGTCTTTATGTAGAACGTGCTGCGAGTGAAGGTACGCCAGGCCATCTAAAGCGTGGAGGGCCATTCTGACCACGTGTTGTGTCGTCAATGGCGGGGGCGGAGCTCCTCCGGCTGCCCCGCCCACGGTCACACCTCGGCAAGCCAACAGGAACTGTTTGAGATTCCTCCAGCTAGCGTTCCAAGGGTACAACAAGAAGGGAGCAGTTTGGTCCTCTATGCTGACCCCAAGTACCGAAAACACTCGCTCGTGATGCAACCCGTAGAGCATGCAACCTTCTTGAAGCAGTAATGACACCTAAAACAATAAGAATTGTTGTCGTTAGATCAAACGCAATACGAAATTCAGAGTCATATCGTAATGTGAAATGTCTTGATATGTGATTTGGTATAAGTTTATTACCTGCACTTGTGAGGCATGCTCAGCAACAGTCTTTACAAGCACTTCTTGCTCTCGTCCATCCTCGTCTGCGTAAGATCCTCTATAAACCCGTCCGAACGTTCCCTCCATAGCCACGGACCGCAGTCTGACGCGGCACCTCTGTATCGTCAACTCGGCAATTCTTTGCTGTAGATCTCTAGCTCGCTCCTCTGCAGCGGCGACTGGGATGGACGTAGGGCGGCGGTAGCTGGTATAACTGGCAGCGGACTTGCACGATGAATCTGGTAAGAACGCGTGGGCATCTTGTTCGTCGCTGCGAGCGCGACGGAGTTTCCTCGCCCGAGCTCTGCAGGCCGCTGCGGCCACTGCTGCTATAAGAAGCACGCCGCCAGCACAACCAGCTCCCGCGTAAAATATATCTGCTGACGTCGGCGCATGAGGCACACTATCGACTCTCACAGCGGGTCTTCTTGCATCTTTCAAACAGATCTTTTTCCGTCGGAAATGCAAAACGCTCGAGGAAGAGCCAGTGGAAACGTTGAGGGAAATTGTAACGTCTACTTCGGCGGCCACCATGTGTGTGCACGGTAGGTCCACTCGCCATGTCTGCGGCTCCGTGGGGACTAACCCTTCTCTAGAGATATTTGGAGATGGTGCATGCATGGCCTCTGGATGAGATATCACGTCGACATGCAGCGTATATGGTAACTGCAACAAAAATATTAAATTAATCATTGTGCAAACCCATTTTGGTACGTCAAAACTCATTCATTACGGTAAATCCAGTTACGATATAAATATCATAAAACATATTTGACGGACTATGGAACGGTACAAGCAGTTGGTACACGTTATATGAAAATCAAACGTACGAGTATTTTAGTGGGTTCAAATGTCAAATCACCATCGTGAGAGCACGGCGCGCGCACCTTATAAGTAAAAAGATCCGAGAGGTGAGCTGAAGGCTTACTTGGGTTAGAGATCCTGTCTAACACTGTATTTGCATAAGACGGCGATGCAACTCTCATTTAAGGCGCATAAACTTAATTGTAGTATTATAACGCACCCAGCGTTATAATACTACAATTAAAAAGAAGGCCAACAAAAAATAGCCATTGCCGATAACAAGGTGCGATGTTTTCTTTACAGATGTAACGCAATTATAATTATGAGGCGGTAACTATGATCTTACTAATGATAGGTGGTAACCGAATGTTAAACAAACAGCAACAGAATTCGCCGCGGGCCCTTTGGACGGCACATTGGCGTTCATGAAACGCGTAGGTGCGACAGTGGAGCCGCTAATTAAATATTATCACTAGCAGTCGGTGAGCACAGACAATAGTGGCGCGATCGCTCATCGGCGCTAGTTAACCGGTTACCAAATATTTGCTGTAGTCAAAGGCGCCGCCAAAGCAAATAAGGGTGAAGAGGGGGGACTCAGCAGGAGGGGCGATCTGATAGCGCCGGCCGTACAAAGCGAGCCGAGATGATGATAAGGACAGGGCGCGTGATCGCGAATGCAGCATTTCTACACTATTTACATTTTTAAGACATCGACGGACATAAGGGTTCCAGCTTTTACGTAAAAACTTTTCCCAGACAATGTATTTAAATTACTTGTGTATATTGTTAAGACGGTGCTCGGATATGACTTGCAAATGTCGCTCTAAATAAGCAAATGTTTTATTGACAAGTTCGCTGAACTTGTTTGCGGGACGTTATGTCTCATGCCACATTTGATGTGTTCTCGCTCGGTATGTAAAGTAGGCGAGCGCCGTCGTTTGGAAATCCAAAATGACGAAACTTCGGGAGCGTCTCGTTTGTTATGCGGATAAAATAAATGAATGCACATAATATTTGGCCGGCAATGCAGAGGCTAAACCAAATAAACCGTATGTCGTGATCTTCAAGCTGCCGCCGTTAAGAAATGTGCATGTAAATGTTATCTTGAATTTTACATTTTAAACGAAACCTCAAAGTTTAGTCTCTGCCTACCATGATGGAAAATAGACATGATAGTATGTATGTAAATGTAACCCTAAACCTATGCTTGGTTAATGCTGGTTAAATGAGAATTAAAATTAAGTAAACATCCGGTTAATCAATCAAATGTCAGAATAAAATCCTTTGGCAAACCGCTACTAGGCAAGATTAGTGTCCGTGATATCGTTATCGCGTCTTTTGGTTTATCTGAGACGGGACTGTGGCATTTCCATAAGAATGACTTGTTTGCTGAGCCGTGAATAAACATCGCTTCAAGTCCAATAAAAACAAACTGCCCCCTAAAATTATCATATCTATAACATTACCGAAGATACAAAAATTTATTTTACTAGACGTGTTTTAACTTATCTAGCTGATTGAATCTTTGAAAATGGGCAATAATGATGAGTTAATGGGACATTAATGCCATAACTTTGTAATACAAACACGTCGCGATGAACCTGCTCCAAGCCTGTTTGCGTAATATGAGGCATTACTAGTAACACCATAATTTCTCTTATCAATGAAACCATTGTTGCCATTGCAGTAGTGTAGTGATTGAAAGAATCTGTATGAGTGTCTGATATTTCGAGCATCCGATTAGCATTCTCGACGAACGAGTGTTTAACATAATGGCGCGATTGTTTGGACCAATCGATTGTTCAATTTAAACTCTTACACTGGTTTAGACTTACAAGTGAGTCCGTGGTGATTCCACTACAAACATCTATATAAGGTTAAAATAATAATACGATACGATACGAGAGAAGACAGCTAATACGATACGTGTGAGTAGGCTAGCAACTAATTGAATCATATTCCATCATTAAAACCATACAGCTGAACGTGGCCTTTCAGTCGTTTTAGGACTGATAGTTCTATCTACCTATTAAGGTATAAAAACTTGATTATATACGTATGTATGCATATGCGTGTGTGAATCTTCTTTTGTTTAAGACACACACAAAACAACCTTTAAAAGCTATATTGTCAATTAAAGTTCCAACTTACCGGTCTTCTAGTGAGACTCTGCCACGTAAAATGCAATTCTTCTATTGTTGCTGGCACAGGCACAATGAAATTCAAGGCATAGTAATTAATCTGTCCATCTCTCACGTAGTATAGTTCTGCTGTTAGACCTGGGGACAAAGGCAGACGAACATTATTAACCTGTTTAGTGTCGTCTTCGGGTTAAACGACATGTGCAATCAACCACGCGTCATAATTTATACCGTTGATTTTTATTATTGACACAATCTAGCTGTAATAAATGAGTGAACCGTGATATTTTATGATAATTTTATGTGGTATACATATATAATAGTTATTTGTTTTTTTTTTCCTTTTGAATTAATTTGGAAACTTTTTACGTTTTTTATGAGTGAATGAATTCGATTGTTTGGAACCTTTTTAAGTAATTCATTGTGTTACCCGATGCCGCCGGTCTGTCTAGCAGAGCCCGAAAAGTTTGACGTATCCCGTCAAAAATTGCAACCGATATGGGGATATACGAGATCCGGCGGCATTCAGCAATCTTTACACGCATCAATAACACAATATCGGTTAAAAAAAGTTCAATGCGCACGCGCACAATGAGGCGGCGACATCAAAGCCTTCCACAAAGACGCCGCAACCCGACGCCCGCGCCACCTGTCCACAAATCATGGGAACCACAAAAACTTCGCTCAACAAGATGCTTGAAGAACGACATAAACGTCAAAGTATACCGGTCTTAATAAAGAACCGATTTAAATCATAGAGCTGTAAATAAAAATCGAGTTACAGCCCACTCGATTGAAGTTTCCGCGTCATTTTTTATATAAGTACCTAGTTGTTAAAAGAATCTGATTTAATCATAAGAGCTAAAACTATATTATATAACAAATTATTGCTAATACTTCCATATGTGTAGAACGATTGCTCCATAAGACCTATGAACACAAATTTTATCAACAAAATACTAATTAAAACTTCAGAAATACGAAAATTACTTGACAAAGTTCATTATAGAGACCGAGAACATGTTAAAGATTCTAACAAAATAAAATTTTCTCCGAAGTCATCAAGATATTCACAATCACGTCTCGTCTAGGAATACCAGTTAGGGGTCATATTACATTATGATTAATTTGATGATTACGAGTAACCACGTATCCAATGTTAGTTATTTACGGTCGCCGTGGAAATAAGTTTTCTTGTGGCTAATTAAATAAATATACTATTATAAAATCACAGAATTAATAATAGCAACCAATCCAAAAAAAAATTTAAAGAACATATAATAGAACAAACACAAAATTTGCAACAACAATAAGAATTGTTTGTTTTATGCCAGAATTACTATATTAAGTAATTCTGTAAACCAGAATTATTAACTGACAATTAAAAACAAAGTTAACATACACAGAAATATGAATCTATTCAATGTTCAAATCCTTAAATTTATCATAAAGAAGTTAAATCATTGCAACTGGCAGCCATTCATATGTAAATAGGATACACAAGGCTGTTATATAAACATAAAATTATAGTGTTACTATAAACATAAAATATTAAAGTCCTAAAACGTGTTTGCGTTGGTATATCTTGGGTCACAGGCCAATGAGGACGAGCACCCGAATCCAATAACCTGTGATGTCAAACGGATTGGATATGCTACAATTATCTTTTTTGATAATAAAAACACTCGTGTTATATTAATTACCTGAGCATTTTTTTCTTATACAAAGATTATGAGATAATTTCATAAGAACTAGGAAGGATTATTTGAATGGACTCTACTTTTAAAGCCTGAACGCTTGAAAAGTTTCGATTTATTATAATTTAGAATACCACATCCAATTTCCAAAGATCAGGTGATCGTAGTATGACAAAATTAATAATTAGACTGCTGTTAACCGCTGTTTGTTTATTCAGGACATGATAACCATTAACAGGCAAGCAAGAGTTACAATAATGTTATCGATTTAATTTGCATAGAGCGTTCATTACCAAAACATTCGTCTATTGTTTGACTAATGTATGGGTATATTGTTAAACATAATAAGAGGAAATGATTTGAGTTCAGTTTAAATATTTTATCACTCAATAATCTATAAACAGGGCAAAATTACAACATGAAATATGATACATGTACAGATTATACGTATAGATATACCTATGGATATCTTATAAATGTGGTACCAGGAAAGGTTAAAGTATGAGACCTACATAACTTAATAAATTGTTTCCAAGAAATCAAGCTACAATCTAAATAGGAGTTCAAACGAGCCCAAACACGGAAGACAGCCGGCACGAAAATCATCTACGAATTTTGATGAGGCAATAAAGACGACATGGGGAAAGATTCTGTTGCATTCCCACATAGGTAATAAGTGGTCGCAGGACTGCTACCGTGCGCGGTGTCTTTGAAGTCAGACGGGATACCACTTGATACGACAAATAACTAGAGATAAACTAGCGCCCGCCTACAGGCGCCCACATTTTTTGCTTACTCAAACTAATTGCTTAAGATGCTCACGGCCCTTTTGAGTCTTATCGCGTATTCTTCAAAATACCGCCCGTGTTGAAAATAAATTCTAATAACTCCGTATGAAGTATATCGCGTCGCGAAATCGCGCTCCTATTGACGTGTTCTCGCATTCTACTTCGCACCTCCGTATAAATCTTTCATTAAAACCCCCTATTTGTATGGAATAAAATAGAGCTACGAACAATAGTCTGATATTTCATATAGAAAGTTCCCCTTCAAGGCGTTGGATATAAGGATTTTAGGGCACAACAAGCGCATTATTGTGGCATTATGCGGAGGCGTGCAAGAAAATGGAACAAAATGCAGAGGTGTCTGTGAATAAACCGGAGTTATGCACTTCACCGTGGACGAGGGTTTATATCGCCGACGTGGGGTGAAAATGTCATCGGTTATTATAATGTGAATTATATGCACTTACAACATCTTTATTTTATGACAAACTGTGCTAAAAAAGAAAACGTGAGCTGCATTCGAACCAATAGGTTAAGATAATCATAAAAATATCAACTTCAGAAACATCTCGGCTTCGTCAATCGATTCCAAGATAACGGATATTGATATTTAACATAAACAATAATCCAAAAACAGTTAGGTTCCGGAAAGTCGATTAATGAATGAAGAAACTGTTTAGCATTTTACAGCCTCACCACATCCCATAACCACGCGTGATAATGGTTATCATAAAATCGTACGATGTGTTAAGAATAGTATTGGACGCATCGTAAAAAAACTGTATTTAGGCAGTGTCTGTTGCAATGGAGACAGTTTTATGGGCCCGGGAAACAGCGTCTTAACGGCTAAGGCGGAGGACAGGATGACAGAGATGTCACACAGTTGTTTCCAATAAATGATTTAGTTGCTGCAATGTTACTACTTGATTTCTATACCCGATACCTTTCAAACCGTATTTTTACAAAACACAGTAGTTATATTATGTAATTGCGACCGCATAAAGAAACTACATACCAAATTTTGATTCTGTAGTTTGGACTGTGCGTTGATATATCAGTCAATGAGTCAGTTTTTTCTTTTTTTATATAGGTATGTATAAAGAATTTACCAACAAGGTATCTTTTACTAGCGCCAACCTTTGAAGTTAGCCTCCAAGAATGCGAACGAGAAGCGTTTGTAAGACAAGAATTAGTTTACACATTTATATGTGTGATGGCCTTAAATCCAACTTTACATTGCGCAGACGCAACATCTTCAGACGAAATTAGCCGGTTGTAAATCGGCGACAGCTTACGGACTTATTTGTCGTCTGTATTGTAAACAGCTATAAATATTCGGTTGATGTGACTAAAAAGTACGTATTTACGATTGTTTTCTCACTCCAAATGTTATTCACCCGACTATAAACGTTATCTCTGCAAGGATACAATTTTATTGAAAACTTTCTTATAGCTACATTGCTGATAACCATCCTGTACATATGTACTTTTGACGCAAAAGAAATAACGTGAAGCGTAATTTGAAGTAACAAAAAATATACATCTGCCACACAAAAAAAATCGTTTCTACGAGTATTTACACGTTATTACGTAATTATCTACAGTAATGAAAGTAGGTAAGTATACAAAAAACTCTTGGCAGACCGAAGCGTAGAATTGTGTAATAGCAAAAACACAATGAAAATGTAGTCAGGTGTAAATGCGGTTTTAGGAGTTACCATACCGGAAGGCGGTAACACGATCCCATTGTCCGTCCGTCTGTCCGTAGGACCGAGGGCTTTGTCCCTAACGAGATTCGCCCTTGGGTCGTCAAAAGCTCCGTGAAATTAAAGCCGCTGAAAAGAGCGAAGTGTGAAGATTTAGTCTTTGTTTTATCTTCGAATTTAGCGCTTTAAATATAGGAGAAGTGCTCAAGTAAAAAAAAATAGTCAAATGCGTTTTGGCCAAACGCACAACGAAGGGATTCTGTAAGGATTTACCTTTTTAGGTATATGTTACTTAATAGGCAGATTAGTTATCTATAGAATCCTTGTTTTACTAGTAAATACGTGATTTTATTCGGAAATTACGTAACTGCCTAAGTAAGATAAAATACAACGTATCACAAGGTCGCTTAATTTGTGACACAAGAGAACTTGTATTGCTTTATTGTTTGTTTTTTTAACTCTTTATTGCACGTAAAAAAGAAATATGACCAATTACGAAACAGTCATTGGATTTAGAAGAATTGTATTATTTATAAATATTATAAAGCAACGCGAATGTTTATACATAATTAATTAAGAGTATATTACTTAGTAACATCATCATAGTATAATTGTGTCTTCAGTGGGTTCGTCATCCATTAATCACGGAACAGACACAATTGCATCAAGATTAGCTTTTGGACGTGGCATTTCTAAGAAGTTGGCAACAGTCGGAGGAATACGGCGATGGCTATTATGGCAACGCTACGGGAAGCAATCCATTACTAAAACAATTAAGCGATTTGGCGCTGGAGTATGGGTTCGTATAAGTGTTTCTTAAGTATTTACGAGGCGTCTCAAGACTGTCTTGTCAGATAGACGCCAAGCGTTGTGTTTTCAGCGCAGAACTAATTTCATTATAGTGTTCAAGTAATAGCATCGTCGTTTGACATAAGATTCTACTTACTAAGACTAGAATAGTTATTAGAAAGAGAGGGCGTAAAAGTGCAGGACGACTTAAGGTACAATAACAGAAGAAACACGAACAACTACTACGCTCCAAGTTAAATTACTTAAGTAAATCAGCACATCACAATAATGTGGTGCTGTGTATAGCAAACAGGAAGGCCTTCCTGGAAAGAAAATCAAAGTGCACGGTAAGCACTCGAGGGTGAAAAGGGAAACGGCAACATCTTAAGGGATAATGTGCGTAATAATCACCACCATCCCTCACACCCCCTAACATACCATTATCTTACACAGAATTTAATTACGGAACAACCCTATTACACGTGTGCAAACAAATTCATTAAAGTAATTAATTTACTCTCGTATTATGCTGTAAAAATAGATATGAATGAATATCACATATTAATTTTCTTATACATGAGCAAAAAACGCCCCCTCTAGTAAATCGAGAAATGTACCCCCAAAGTCTCGAAAAACAAAGTGTTTGACCATATTTTTCTCAAACACAGGTCTGCCAAGCCATTGCGCGTGGCAACCTGGCAACCCTAGGTATACTACTTTATCAAGCTAAAAATATCTTCTGGATCTCATTCAGTTTGATGAATGCGGCTTTTTGCCCGCGTGCCCGGGATCGACTCCAGCCACTTCGGGCTAATCCCGCCGATTTACTTTGACACTTGGAATCTTTTCCTGATTTTTTGCACCCACAAGCCACATGGTACACCTTAATTAAGTGCAGCGGAATAGAGACTCGTTGTGACTACACTAATTAACTGTAAATTATTGATTTACACATAAATGAAATTATTTATCTATCAGTGAGCGCTTTAATAGTAAGCCTAACGAAAATAAACCGAAAGAGCGAATTATTCAACGACACGAGCGCTGGTTGATGTAAACATTCACCACCTGTCGCTGAATTATATCGCGAATGTGTAAATGTTATCGTTACAATAACGTTTTATGGAGCGGCGCGGCACTATGAAAACAAACTCCGTAATTGTTGTGTTTACAGCGAGGATACTTGCGAAACACTCGCAACAGAAGCCGTCTTAAATTTATGACGTCATATGGGAAGCGCAGGAAATTAACTTCGGAGTGTCGGAGTTGTCGAACAACAAGTAAGTTAGTGTAGTACCAAAGATGAGGAAATAAACACTTGGCTGGGTTCGGTTGCAAAATGAAATGAGAAACAAACCTCTCGTCTAAAACATAGACGTTGTTCGATCAAATTATGTCAGAGGGAGGCACACAATATAAGACCTATCCATAACTGTTAGAAATGCTGTCAGACCTTATTTGTCAAGATTGTTAAAGCTGCGGTTCAAGCAACCTTCGTATTCGACGCGACAGCATCGTGGCAGCCCGAGGACCGCAAATACCACAAATGGAGAGCACCGCTAGCGCTCCAGGAGTCGACCTAATAGCTCAACGAACCGCTTCGATTACTTCAAACTACCTCGGCAAACAACCTGCGCCTTGGAACCCGAACAAAAAAGTTACCCATTTCACCCGTAGCTCAAGTGCCTTCAGATGTGAGATGTGACAAACGACGGGCTCACAAACTAAAAAAAATATATGAAATAAACACGAACGCGCTCGTGACATGTTTAAAATTCCAGATTATTCCAAGCAACCCTGTATCTACATGAATTTCTGTCTTATATCATTTCAATCCAATTCAAAGTCGACACACGTGCACGAATACTAGTTACCATACCCCAGTCCTCAACCTTATCTGACATATTAGGACAATCTTTCAGAGGTTATCGCACAGTAACTTTCGCTGTAATAATCGGCTTCTTATCGAACTGACGATACGAGATTTATTATCATTCATTTTTATCATCCGATGATAAGCATTATTACAATTTATTATTGACGCTACTGGGTTTTTTACGGCTGTATTCTGGGAACAAGCTCGTAAAGACAGATGTGCAAACACACCGCACCATTCCTGAAAACTCCCATGGCCTGTGACACTGCAACTCAAATACAAATTGTATACCGAGTGGAGGTGTCCAGTGACAAAACATACGAACACGCTTGTCAAATAACGCTCACCAAATATTATCCGACCGTAGTGTCCGACCGAAGGTCTATTTTTGGCCGAAGCCGAAGCCGAAGCCGATTAATCGGCTATCGCCACAACCTTCGGCCGAAGCCGAAGCCGAAGCCGAAGGTTTATATTCTCTCAGCACTCAGTAATTAATTATTTTGTTTAATATTGTCTACAAGCTACAATTAATATTAAAATCATTTCAAAACCTCAATATTGAAGGTTTATATATTGACTGTCTCATATAGAAGTTGATGATATATCATAGAGGTGGTTGGTTTAGAGATAAACTAGCTGTTGCCCGCGACTTCGTCCGCGTAAATTTCGAGTTGAATTTTAATCATACAGTCAGATACAGACAGACAAAAAATGTAAAAAAAAATTCTCTATCCGTTTCAGTCAAAATATTAAATGTACAGAAAAAATATTTTTACCGTTTTATTATTATATGTAGTATTTTGATTTTCAGTTTTTTTACATAAAATACTCAAACAATACAAAAAAAATATATTTTTAATAATAAAAAATATCTTGTAATTGTTGGGATTCGAACTTGGACCGCCAACTTCACAGTCTCTCGGGCTAACCACTGGACCATCGAAGCCGTTGCGTTGGTGTCGAAATTAAAGTAGACTACATACATATGGTCACGTCTTTATCCCTTGCGGGGTAGACAGAGCCAACAGACTTGAAAAGACTGAATGGCCACGTTCAGCTATTTGACTTAATGATAGAATTGAGATTCAAAAAGTGATAAGTTGCTCGCCCATCGCCTAAAAAAGAATCCCAAGTTTGTAAGCCCATCCCTTAGTCGCCTTTCACTTATATTTATATGTTATAGGTATAATGCCGTCGTATAATGATAAATGACTTTGAATTTTTAATTTCGTAACTTATTTGCAGGCATACTGATGCCTTGAGTTCATTCAAATGTCGATAACTTTTTTTTTTGTGAACCGATTTTGATTAAACAAACTTTATATGTTATTCTGAGTTAAAACAAAGCAATTGGTGAAAGTTTGAAGTAAATCGGTTTAGTACTTTCGGAGATAATCGTGATCATACATACAGACAGACAGACAAGAAATTAAAAAAATATATTTTTGCTTTCTATTATTCATTCTAAGTGTCCCTCTATCCATTTCAGTCGAAAATACTAAATGTACAGACAAAATATTTTAACTGTTTTATTATATGTATAGATAAAAGTTTGTGATTTACCTACTGGTAAAAAATAATGATTTGATTTCTTACAAAAAAACTCGTTTAAATACACGTACGGACTTGTTTTGATGCATGCAATCAGCAATGTGATATTTTGACAGTGACTCCCCGCCGCCTCATGACTTTCGTATCAGTTCGTTCAATCTCGATGGTCGCTCGGACCTTCGGCGAAACCTTCGGCTTCGGCCGGATTTTGGGCCGAAGCCGAATGTTTCGCCGAAGGTGGATTTTTTGGCCGAAGGTGGCCGAAGCCGAAGCCGAAGCCGAAGCTTCGGTCGGACACTATCCGACCGCCACACTGTATTATGTGAGGATTTGTACCTACATAAGTCGGGGACAGAAGCAAAAGTATGTTTACTTTGGAACTTAGGAAGGCTATACTTGGTGGGGCGAAATTATTAGAACTTGAAAAACTACGGCTGTAGAATGTCACCTCACACTTTATTTACGTCATTTAAAATACTGGAACAATGCGGCGCGAGGTTGAGCGTCGAAAAATGGTCCGCTGGATGAATATTTCAACTTTCAAGAGAGCAGTTTGTAAAGAGCTCTCGAGAGCCCTCGGAGCGAGCAACGGCAACGTGCTTAAACTGCACTGTTTACACCTTGCTAACAAACGCCATGCATCCCATACATTTTTGAGGAATAAAAAGTGATGACGTTGCGCGAGCACAGACACTGGATAAATTTGAACCCATCGAAATCGCGAGCTCACACGAGGATATCCAGTTGGCAGCCGTTCAAGAAGTAATTTACACACGTCTCCTGCGCGGCTCGTAATGGAAATCATAAAATTTTAACCATCGCCCGTAAAGTAAACAACAATGGGCAAAAAGAATGAGAGTTAAATTATATGGGCAACGCGGCGTGCCCGAGGGTGCACGGATATTGTGCTAAATAAAATCCTGAATTGCATTTATGAAGTACTGTGTGATCTTGTTCATTTTGAATACGGCAAATTTAAAAAAATGTGTATTTTATACTACAAAAAGAAGAACACTCTCATTCCCGTACCTTAGCATTTGCATTATTAAGCCTGAACTCCTCTTTAGAAAAAAGTGTTAATATGCTGTAAAAAAAAATTACCGAAGATATAACAATCCAATTAAGAGATTTTTTATGGGACTTATTGTCAGTGTTTTAGTCCCTTAGCCGCCACCTACGACATTAATCGATCGAATGCCGAAAACCACGAATCCCATCAAATTATTGAAACAGTAGCCTTTAAAAAGCAAAACAAAAAATATCCGAGCATCGCAGTGTATCCTTTAATCACACCGCCCGAAACGTAATTAGATCGACGTAATGACACGGTTCTCACCACGTCCGTCACGGGACAGTTTCCGCACCGGATTCAATGCCGGCGATTCGACGCGCCTCTATAACAAGCCGTAATACGATGTGCAGCAGGCCAAAACAAAATTACCTAACAATCAATGGGTTCTGAAGTCATCGCCAGGGCCCAAACTAAACTATACCTTTTAACTTTGCGCTTTGGAAACGATGGTCAATTTGATAATGAGATGTGTTAATCAAATTTACAATCACTATTTCTATATTTGAAATTCATATTAAATACATCGATCGTAAATGTTCATGTTTCTCCTGCAATGTCTGTTTATTTATTTAACATAGATTAACTATAATGTGAGCTAAGTAAATACAAACACGCATGTGATTGGACTGATAAAACAAACAACAAATTCAATTAATTTCAACAACCGTCATCGTTGGATAACATCTGTTTTGAATATAAAATACGGCAACAAGAACGATCGTCCCTTGTTTAAAACCCCAATAAAAATGAGACCCGCACAACAGACCCGAACAAAAAAGGAACAAAAAACGTATACACGTACTTGGAGATCTTAAATTTTGATCTAACGACCATGGAGGATCCATTATTATTAATAACCAGTGTCTAAATAAAACATACGATGGACATGAAAATATTGAAAGGTAAAAAAGGATGAAATAGTTTTTCGATATATACAAGACATTTATTAACACGGGCGTTCGGTGGATCTTGATAAAACAAACATGGCTGTGGGCGCGCGCATAAACACGAGGTTTATCGTGGGAGGCTGTCACAACACGCGCCCATTGGACTGCGCTGACGCATCGGTGAAAGCTGAGGAGACACCCTCAACGACATATGAGCTGATGTTATCGGGCCAAGCATGCCAGAGGCCTACGCACGCCGCCTAATAATATTCTAATACGATACGAGTATTCCGATTTCTGATAAAGCTAACGATAGCTTTAATGACATAACATTGACAATTTCAAACACTCCTTCACTAGTGAGGATGTGGAGTATTAGAAGATTATACATATATATGTATATCAGACTTTTTCTCTTACGGGGTGGACAGAATCGATATTCACAAGATTCGGAGGCCTCTTTGATATTCAAAAATAGACAGTTTGCTAGCCTTATCACCTAAGACATATGTGAATCATCTAAAATGCTGCTGCCGGTAGTAAAAACGAAGCAATTGGTTCAGATACCATCTAAACGAGAACATATCAAAAAAGATAAACGATATTCGAAGCCATCACCGCAACAGCGAGCGTATTAACCTCGTAAAAAACTCCATTGAAAAGTAACAAGGTACTAATATGGTGGAAGGCGGCGCAGCGCGTTTACCAACAAAGCAAAATAACAAAGGATGGTTCGTGATACCCATCACTGATCAATCATCGGGAGAGAGCCGAGATGTATCTCCAACAAGCGCCTACGGAAAACCAGCAACTTCCAATTGCCTACAATCTATCCAAGTCAACTTCGCTCCAAATACCATTTCAATTCTCCTGAGGGAATGAATACTTAACAAGCCTCATTTATTGCTTGAAATGAGGCTGTTATACAAACATTGCATAGGGTCCGATGAACCCCAAGACCTGCCAGGTGATTTAACTTGCGAAATACAAGTATCAACAACTCACGAGTAAACAAATTCAGCGAAATTCTTAATACTAGCATAAATTTTGAAAAGTCCGTTGATAACGAAAGCTGTATTTAAAATGATGGTTATAATTAATTGTTTGATGACTTAATTGATATTACGGGATGGGAAACGTGAATGAGGTCGAGGGAGATGTACCCTTGGCTTGATAATTACAGCATGCGGTGTCTATAAATTAGAATTAACATCCTAACAAGACAGCTACGGGATTCGGTGTCGATTGAAGTTGAATCGTAAACAAACAGGAACTCGGCTACGCCTCTCATATTTTTTTTGGACCCTCGGGCGAAACCTAAGGATTCAACCTGGTAGCTGCCCATTACAATTAGATGCCGCTTTTTTACCAAGTAGCTACCGGTTCCCTAAGATAAAGTCGAAACTGCACGACAAAATATTTTTTTTGTTCTTTTAGTACTGTTAAAGTCCCCTAAGTCACGATATCGTGAGTTAAAAAGTAAAAATAAATATAGCCCGCGCCATGTGTCTTAAACCTACGATCAGTTAAAACAGTAAAGTTCAAAAAATAAACGCCGACCCTTGCGAAAACAAAAACCTAATGAGCGGCCACCGAATAAAATATACCAGTGAATTTAAATGGTAATGTAAAAGAATGAAGGTAACAATTGATGCAAACAAACGAATGTGGCTAAACTCGTTAATGAGGCAGCTTGGAGAGCGGGTGCTGTAATGAATTATCTGAAGTCTTGATGCACGAGCCATCTAATGGGGAGAAGCCCTAACAGACCCCGTAAAAACGGACACACACTAGTAATTTACGTAAAACTTCACGGTACTGTATGTATGCATTGTATAAATAATGTAAAGTGATATATAGACGCTCTGAATTAACATACGGTCAATATTAATCTTTCGCACGACTCCGCTACATTCGCGCGAAACGTGCAAATAAAAACATAAAAGAGTAAAGTAAACATTTCCATTGGTATATTCTCGTAAAGATTTCAGAGTTGGAATTGAATTTGCATTCGCAAAAGGAGTGTGCAATGCGCAGAGTTTGCAGCGCACCCACACCTCGCGCGCTTACATTCCACTTTATTACACGTCTCCAGCAGGCGCCGAGCGACACGTTTTATTTTCTACACGGCGACCAACGTTCCCAGAATTTATATCAAACGTTATGAATAAACTTTGAAGAAATTGCATATCTAGGTAAGTACAATCATATTGACTTTTATGGCGTATTATTTGCGAGGTATTTTATGGTTCGTAGGTTCAAGTAAAAACGTGACTGTAGAGCACAATTGTGAATACCCGTGATCACGACTGTCGTGAGATGTAATCTCGGTGGCTGGCACTAGGACATGCATGGTAATGTGGGCGCAGCTCGCCACAGTACTGCTCCCGACAACTGCGAGATACTGCCACCGCAATTAACCTTACAACCCTACCCGCTTCGTTACCGACCGACTACTTCGTTTCACCATTTTAATTTGTTATTCAAATTTATAGTTTTACGAATCCCAATTACTTGACTGTCACCTGACCATGAAATTTTATATAACTTTAAACATATAATAACACGGATTATTATGACAAATACATAAGTTATCCAATTTGATTATGCGAGCGGACAAGTTAATTGATGGAAGTTAGTCTTAGAAATGACTCGGGGCGACGCAAGTTGTATAGTAATCGCTTAAAAATCCACACGCGGTCATAACGAGCAGAGTTACGAGCGGTTAAATAAACGTAGCCTCCCATTAATACCATTGGGTACCGGGACCGTTTGTTACCTTACCCAAAAATAAAGTCAAATCCGATCTCTGGTCTTTAATGTAACAACATTGGAAATGGGTTGCGTCTAACGTTACGACGGAGTGAAATTACAACACGCTAAAACAATCTCTTGTGGTCCATCCTTTAGAAAGTAGTAATAATGACCTCTCTGCAGAAGGCAAATATTAGTCCACGCGCACCTCCGTCGGATTTAACCAATATTTGATCAGTACGAATGGTGCCCAAAAGTGTATTTTCTTATTCAACAACTTCCACCGTTCGACGCCCGCGAGGGTGTCACGATGTTTACTCGCTCAACGCCTCACATGAGCGTACTCATCAACGTAGCGATATTTATTCGACTTTCAGGGCCCGAGCACACTAAAAGCAGGTTAAAAGCAGCGCAGTATGAAAGCAAGCCCGCACCAGGTTGTAATACAAGAAACTCTTCGAACTCGTCACACAGCAGCGCGGCGCGTGTTTGGTGCGCTCGGGCCTACAGCAACATTTAAATGAATGTAACTGCATTATCATACGGGACGAGGCATCAGTGACAACCGCGATTAAACCAATCTAGCCAGATGAGAATGAACGAGCATCGTTAAAATATATTTATGGAGTTTTAACATTTGTAATGAATGAAATCCAACACCGTGGATACGGGCTGTAATTGAGGCCACAAATTAATTTTATACTTTGTACAAAGTCATTTCACAAAGAAAAATAAAGGAAAAACGAAAAAGAATAGGACCACCCCATCTCTTTTCCATGGATGTCGTAAAATGCGACTAAGGGATAGGCTTACATATTTGGGATTCTTCTTATAGGCGATAGGCTAGCGCTTTTTGAATCTCAATTCCTTCATTAAGCCAAACAGCTGAAGGTGGCCTTTCAGTCTTTCGATGACTATTGGCTCTTTCTACCCCGCTGGGGATATAGACTTGATTTTAGTTATGATTTCACATAGTTTCGACGATATACACACATTTATAGAAATATTTACGTGAATATTGAAAACTAAGCGTAAAACGTGCCGATAAAACCGACTCTTTATCAATCGAAATAAGGTAGTGTGTAGTTAATAAAGAAGCAGTAATTTAAATGACTAGAAACTAAAAACAAATTTATAAATTTGGGAGCTTACAGCCCCGAGCGTACGCCACGGGAGGCCAGAACCCGACCGCGCACCATGACTCGACCCATCTCAACTCCATGCTGCGAAACATACGAATTCAATTTTGAATACATGCCGTCGTAGATTCCAAATCAATCTACGTCCTCAATAAGGATTTTGACAATAGTTTCAAACCAAATGTTGACAAACACAGGGCCACACACATACACATGAATAAACAAACCCAAGAGCCTCATAATGCATATCCTGTAGTAAATATGCAATAGCTCAGCAGTACTATCTTCGCTAAATTCCCGCTGCGTTCTGCTATGGTGGTCTATAGATAAAGGAAGAATAAAAAAAGGAGGTAATGTGTCAATCACCATGAACAGATAAAGCAGTAAATGTTTTTTCGCATTCCTGGCGACTTAGAGCAGCCATCCTAATGTTCAAACGAATAAACGATAAGATAAAAATGGGAGACGTAAGAACAAACATAAAACATGGTAAATACAATAAACGTTGAAGTGACGAATGCCTTTCGATTTTAATAATTTTCAGAAGAATATGATTTATAGTAATGTGCCCGCCCATTATCAAATATGTAGTGTCTTGCATTAGCAGTAAACTTTGAGAAACCACATAACTTCGAAACAGTCCGTTTGCCATCGACTATAAAACGTCGGTGGGCATTCGTCAATTCTACAGTGGCCAATAAAATACTATTATTTAGGAGCTCATAACCGCTAAGATTTAGTGGTCGTAAACTAAGGTGAGTCGACCGCATCCCTCAAGAAAGAATCTTCTTTGTTTGAAACGATAGTGTTACTTCGAGTAGGAAAGGGTTTAATCCGACTGGATCCTCGTTTAGACGCACATGATGGATATGTTCGAGTGCGGCCATATCCGGTGCAAGCAAATTTAACTCCGAATAGTCTTGTTTATTCAGGGGTGCAGTGAACCATTAAAATACCGTCCAGTCGTAACAACGTCGACCGCGTTAAATTCTTCAATACTATCATAATGCTCAACTTTAATTGCTTTCTTACGAACCCATAAAAATTGAAAGTGGCTGTTCAATATTTACGGGTTTAAATTTAACCTCGACGATATTAAACTTTAACAATACACCAATCAACTTAAATCAATATGGAGTACTTAGGTACATTGAAAAACCATACTAAAATTATATAGATTAAAATTAGGATCCCCTTGGTTGGTTCATATTTTAATAAATTTACGATCATAAACAACAAAGGCCCTCGTAGCAAAAAGTTAAGTATTGTCGCAACCCTATTGATTAATTTGTTTCGCCATTAGAATTCTCTTCACGGCCACCAAAAATGTCCCGCTGGAGAACATCGCAGTCGAATTTCGGGGCATTATTTATGGTACGCCATTCTCTTCAAAGGACTGTATGATTTACAACCAGCTGCACAAAAGCCACTGCCTTATTATGACGTGCTGGCCCGTGCATTGTGCCCAATATTTTATTCGTTCGATTGTGTGCCATGTTTGTTTATTTTTCGTCTTTCCCCGTAAATGCAGTATTGTTACAAAACGAGAATACGATTTGGCTCGAGTCATATTTCACGGTCCCTAATTATGAAAAGCTGGATGTCTAAATGTTTTGCCAACATGACATTTTATTTAGAATGTTAAAATATGCGTGAAGCCATTAGCTAGATGTGTCTGATTAGTAAGGTGAAATCTTGCTACAAAGAATAGAAACAGTAAACATAATAAGTACTTTTGATCTGAGAAACCAGTTGAAGTTATCTATAGGTTAACAAGTTGAAGAATGGTGTTTCATAATGATAGAAGAGGCGTGTTCAAAACTGATTAGTACGACGTTGTAACTAAGTAGCAACGTACACAGGCAGAGCGAGGGAACTGCTGGCACAGCGGGCTCGAACGCCAACCTTGTTTGCATAGGGAGAGCTACCGTCTCGTGTGTGGTCCTGCACGTATTGGAAAGATAAATATCGATCATTTTAAAACATCACATTTCACATGACACGATAAACCAGAAAGTACTCCAGGAAACCCTTCCTATCAACTCGGCAACTGTCATACTTAAAGGGAAACGACGTGTGAAACTTTAGCATCTTTATGTGCGTTCGCAGTGCCTCTAAGTGCATTTAACAATTTAGATAATGGCTCACAAGTGCGAAAGCGTTGCTCGGTTAGAACATTACCGGGCTTTTAGCCCACAGTAGCACACTCTGTTAAGACTTTGATTCGTTTATAACGTTGGTAGATCTCATACAATAGTTTATTACGAACATTTATCCTGGAACGTGGTCGCGTGTCGTTTCCCATCCGCCTATTCAATTAAGCGTCGCGCTAAACTAAATTGTCGCTGCATCATCCCTAATGGTATATCTGAGCTTTGAATAAACAGATAAAATAAATTCAGCGGTCGTGTGCCGGCACAACAGGAGTTCTAATATACTAGCAGCAGTGTCATAAGGAGTGATCCTTCAAAAATTAATAAATAATGGGACGTGGTCCAGGGGATTAAGGGACAAAAACTGTTTTTATATAGTTTAAAACAAACATTTAGTTGAATGTGAAACAAAACAAAGTTATAATGTCATTAGCGCCAAGCGTTCGCGTGTGTCAGACAGGGGTTATTTCGGTTTGTACGCATTCCTCTGTATCATCTATCATGGTCGGAGCTGTCAAGGTTTAAACTGGGCTTAAACTGGGCCCGGCTGACTCGTCACCGGTGGCAGATGACGGACGATTTTGACGGCTCGTCTGCATGAGTTTGTCAGTGAGACTAGCACTGACGAGTCTGACTGACCCGATGTCAGACTTAAAGTTTTCTGTCGAGGTTAGAATTGAATTTTTGGTATATTTTTTTTGTTTCTTACTTTTAATTTAATTTATTTGAAGAATTCAATAAAAGATTTGTAAAAAAGAATATTTTTACAAACATGCACTTATGTTTTAAGAAACATTTACGTCTTAAAAGATACTATCATCAGTAACTCTGTTTAAAATGGATTTTTTTTTTCAATACGATGAATTCCTATCACCGTCTAGGTCACACAGTCTATGTGAAAAAGATAACAACAACAATCTACCATCATTTCTCTACCCACTTGCTCATGGTAAAAACTATTTTTAAACGGTTTTATTTAGCTCACCCCGTTTGTTTTATTTATTCTTGGGTCAAATTTAGTAATTCAAATTTCACCCTCTTCCTGTCAACCGATTAATCTGAAATTTTGTATACACTTTGGATTTTGGTGACAATATAATTATGTTTATTCATTATCATTATAAATTCAAGATGGCCGCCGTTACAAAATGGCGGATAATTTAGGTTTCATTAATCCCATCAATATGGGTATCAAATGAAAGGGCTCAACAAGCAGAATACAATATACTATAAAAAATTGAAATCCAAGATGGCGGCCTCTACAAAATGGCGGATAACTTAGGTTTTATCAATCCCATCAACATGGGTATCAAATGAAAGGTCTCAACAAGTAGAATACAATTTACTATTCAAAATTAAAATCTAAGCAGTGGGATAAAATGTAGCCTATGTTACTCCTGAAGGTTAAGTCTATCCCTGTGCCAAATTTCATTCAAATCGGTCCAGTAGTTTTTGAGTTTATTCGTTACAACTAAAAACTAGAAAATAAAAATAGGTAAAAAAACTTTTTAAGTTAAACGGTTTTATGTTAAACATACATTGCAATGTTTAATATAAATGTACTAAAAACCAAAAAATAATAAAATAGATACAGTCGTGGGAATTATAAACATATGCATAGACTAGACTAAAATAAAACCGTGGGGCACGTCAATTGTCTACAATCGTTGATTAAAATGTTTGTTTTGTAATGTTACACTATAATTAGGCAGTTGTTCAACCGACAACGATGGACGTGTGATAAGTAGGGCTAGAATGTGGAAACAAGTTAGCAAGCTCGATTAAGCGAGTTTTAGGGTTTCATAATCATAAGTTTTGTCGATTAAAGACAAACTACGAGCAGTGAAACGATTCCTCGCTAGCCAGCAAAATAGTAAGTAATTTGCGCACCGTCTGCGGGCCAACTGCCTAACGACGAATTAAACGATTCTTCTATCGCACATTAAGTCTATAATTTGTAGACAATTGACGTGCCCCACGGTTTTATTTTAGTCTAGTCTATGCATATGTTTATAATTCCCACGACTGTATCTATTTTATTATTTTTTGGTTTTTAGTACATTTATATTAAACATTGCAATGTATGTTTAACATAAAACCGTTTAACTTAAAAAGTTTTTTTACCTATTTTTATTTTTATGCAATAACTCTTAGTCAACTTTTTTTTGTTACAAGACTGAAGCAATACTTATAACAATATGAACAAAGTCGGACAAATTTTTGAAAGTCCATGTTGAGATATTATGCGACATGCGCGCGCGCAAATGGTTGACATATCGATGGTTTTTGTTGCGCTGACGTCTCCATCCATTCGGGCAAATTGCCACGAAACTGCCCGGACAACACCCTCGAAAAGATGTGATTGAACGGCGAAGGCCCGCGGCCATTATTTCCAATATTCCAAACTATCGATCACGGAGGAAGGAATTTTTCAAAGGTTCATAGTGCGCTATACTTGATGTATGAGCTACGAGAGTACATATTAACATAGTTTCCTCAGTCATGCATCAAATTTTTTCCTTACCTGTTAGCAAAGAAAAAAATTGATGTTCGTTTGTTTTGTTGAAGATGGATGGCATAGTTCTGTGGTAAAATACTTTGAATTATGAAATAGTAAAAGAAGTTGTCCGTGAATCAATTACTCCACTCTATACTTAGGCGTCGGTTTAGTGTTATTTATAAAAAGATCTATTTATTCAGCCGAGGAGTGACCTGGATACACTGCCAAGTCATCGTGTCACTGTAAACGGTGGCTCTGTTTGTTTTTTGTTGTATCCCTATGTGGCAAAGCTCATCTACACAATTTGAACGTCAATTTGTTTTACTAATTCGGCTATATATGCATCCCCATAAATAGCCCCATTCGGTTAATGGATAAATATTTTTGTTATCTTATTGTTCCTTGTTGTTTATTTTTTTTAAATGTTAGTTTATTCATTCATATAATCACGTCTATAGCCCTTGCGTGGTAGACAGAGCAGGCAGTCTTGAAAGACTGATAGGCCACGCTCAGCTGTTAGGCTTAACCATAGAATTGAGATTCAATTACTGACAGGAATATCGCCTAAAAGAATCCCAAGTTTATTGGCCTATCTCTTAGTCGCATTTTACGACATCTATGAGAAAGAGTTGGATTGGTCTTTTTAAATGTAAATGTTTTATAAATACAGTTTCGAATAAATAAATCATAAAAAAAACTTAAATATACCTATAACAACAGTAATGGCAAAGTCTAAACAAGTTGTACTCTCACATCTCAACATGGCTAAAACGTGAGTAGGAAACTAGTCACCGGACATTTTTAAACTTTCAAGAGAAGGGTTTGATTTTATTCCTATCGGCGGTCGATCTTAAACCCGTTGACTGATGACTACACAGAGATGACAATGGCCGTAATAGGGACTTTGGCCCTTTTTCGTATACTATTGTAAAAAAAGCAAAGAAACATTCTGGGAACTCTGAAACATTCTGGGAACTCTTATAATATTATAAATACTACAGGTATTAAACGCGCACGTAACGTACCTTTATTTTCTATCTCGGACGTTTCTCTTATGATATTGCCCGCTGAACTACTGAAGTACTTCTTACTTATAGATTTTGTAGTTAAGCTGTTTGACATGCTAGGTACCTTAATATATATAGGTATATTAATCTTCGTTTATTTTAAAATTTCATTTAGCGTACGGTGAACGAATACATGTTTGCAAATAAAATCCAATAGATTTATTCATTTTTATATTTGGACATTCTCGCATGTTTAAATCATCTCTTAATAGCTCCAATAACGATAAAAACAAATAAGATTTATGCAACCGTCGATAGCTTTTCGACGAAACAATTTAAAATTCAAGGTACGCTGATTCTATCTTTTATAATAAATCACCTGAGGGGCAGGTCGAGAATATAAAACTTATCAACAACACTTGTCCGTTAGAAATGCCTACTAAAATAATGAGATTATCAATAATTAAAACAGCTTTAGTAATATTAAATAGTAAGCTGGTTATTTTCTTATTCATAATACAAAAGGAATAGAAAAGGGAATGTTAAGATGGTTCGGTCATGTGGAGAGGATGAATGAAAGCAGGTTGACTGAGCAGATATACAAGGAGAGTGTGGAGGGAAAGTATTGTAAGTTCGTAAGATGTGTTTTAAATTTGTCTTGAAAATAATAATTTTCTATCTAAAAGATAAAGTCATACCGAAAGGTAAGAATTTAGATGTACTGCTCAATGCCAGCTCAATGGTATTTTGAAGGCAAAAGTGGATCTTAACGAATGTATTTCCTATCTACAAGGGTAGGTATGTCTTTGACCAAAGATTTGAGACACTGGAGAAATGGAAGATTTAAAATAGAATTGCATAGGCTCTTTGTATCCACCTTAATGGAAGTAACGATATGAACTGAGTATGAATGAGTTGCATATTCATATCACGCACAGAATATTCCTGCTGCATTGCTTCGGGCGTGCGCTAATTCTATTGGTGTGACTGTATGTTCCCTGAGTGCTCTAGACTTTGGCAAAATTGGAATTGAATTACATTTGATATTAGCCTATTATGCCTAGCTTAGCCATGATATGATAACCTTAACAGTGGACTAAAAATATGACTTATTTTGCGGGCACTGATCAAAAAAGCAAGAAGCGAAAAACTCAAATAATGAATTTAATTATATGTCAAAAAGCAGCATAAAATCACAAATATAATCTAAATCATTGCTATCCAAATACGATATCAGAGCGAAAACAGTTCCACCCTAGTAAATAATCATTTAAAATTCAGATGATATTCAAAATTTAATTAACCCCGTGTATTCATACCACGCGCCGGCTAAGCCGCACCTGCACTGAGTGACATATCACACCCCCACGGATTAAAAACTCAGCTCTTATCCCGTCGTCCGTGAAATTAAATTTATTTAGGTCCACTCCACATCACGCGGCTTGTCAACGGTATTTACCGAGAGAATAGTTCAGCCCATATTTATATAGCGCCGTCGTTCTCTGTTTATTGAAATATTTCATTGTTAATTCCCTCAACGACTTCTCTTTTAGAGGGAGCTATGAATGCACCATTAATAGTATTTATTATAATAACAATGTATATTCCGGACGGTTTATTATTCAGACTGTACCTGGTGATAGAAAAAGTGACGTGGCGGAAAGGATAAGCTTAAGAACAAGGTGATTTACACGTAGAGGTACCTCTAGTACGTGGGTTTGATCATGTTGGGATAGGTCCAAAAAAAACGTCTACAGATAAGGGCAAGATAAAGCAGGAAACAAAATAAAACTTGGGTTCACAGGTAAAAAAATGGCAGAATTTATTGCTCATTCTTAAGGTCTACTCTCTACGTCTTGGATTAATTCTGATGGAAATAAACTCAAATGCGTGTAACTACGATCACGGCATGAGGGCTGCTTGGTAACCGTGTGAAGAGGTTACCGTGTCTAGACGAAACCTTACACGGGCCTCGAGATCAAATTACGTACGGTAACTTTTATTTTACCCACCCACCACAGCTCTAGTAACGAAACCTTAGACATCTCTCGAAGATCCAATTACAACGGATGCTGAGATGTTTTGGTCGTTCGCTTATTCAACTATGATCATTATTATAATAATTCGTTGTGGTCGAACAATTGTTCTACTAAATTAAAGTTTTCGAAATGATGTGAACACTCATTAATTAAAATTTTGTGTTTAAATTTAATATAAAATTATACATACATACATACATATAATCACGTCTATATCCCTTGCGGGGTAGACAGAGCCTACAGTCTTGAAAAGACTGATAGGCCACGTTTAGCTATTTGGCTTTAAGATAGGATTGAGATTCAGATATAAAATTATTTCCTAACATTTTAATCCTTCGCTGGTGAACTACAATACTTTACTTGAATTTTTCTACGCATAACAACCTAGTGATTTCAAAATATTATCTTCGCTGTTTTGTTGTTAAATTTATCCCAAGTGTAGAGTTATAAATTTGGTTTCTATCTGCACAAGCAATCAAAAACAACGTTGTTGCACCCACTCGTTGTCGCCGGGACTGGTCTTAGAACTTGGAACAATGCGAAATTCCAGTAACCAGATTTAAGCACGGCGAACAAGCAACATAAGTTATTGTACAAATTTAATAGTTTTCTTAATAAATTCCTAGTTAGATAGAAAATTAATTACATATCAGTAAAAAAAGATTGTTCTTTTCCTTCCCGACGTTTTCATTTCATATAACAAAACAAAGAGCTGAAGCTCAAGATGACAGTAATTATATAATTTATAATTATTAAGTTAATTCTATTGTATTCATTTTTAAATATCGCCTGACTCTTGCTACTTAACTCCTGCGCCCATAGCCGTGTTAAGAATTCAGATGGACGATAGTAGCGGAACATAAAGCATACTGTCGTCTGATACCGCCCCTGCGGCCTGCGCTGGTGCTGGTCGTCCACCTTTACGAACTCCTGATGCTCTAGAGATACTTAACAATGAACGAGAGCGTTGATTTACATGAATAAAATTCAAGATTTAAAAAAAACAAAAATTAATTAGTTGTACCAAACATCTTACCCAATTTTCAAATTATACACAGCGTCCACATGACAAATGGAAATGACCTTTGCGTTTTCGCCATTTGGTCTGTATAATGATATGCAGCATAATGTATTCGATTTGCCGCGTTAAAATACACATTTTAGGCGTCAGTTTATTGGCTTCGCGTCCATAGCATGTCCATAAATGTCATCTGACATAAATTACTGCGTACCCGCTGAGACAACCCATACCTACAGAGATACGATACCACGATGGGAACACGTAACATAAAACGTTAAGATGTGAGATATGTTAATTTTTATGTTATTAAACTTGACAGTAAATAATGTTTCATAACAAAAATATTCAAAAGCGTTTGTTTGTTTAAAAAACAAAATCTTGATTCTTAGTTTAATGACTGGTATCTTGGAATTTTACTACGTTTCGAAAAATACCGTTCTTTTCAGATGTATATTATTCTAATTTTTAAGCAAGAACAAAAGGCAGATGTTCTGCCATTGACAAAGATGGATTGCGGGTCGCATGCAGTGCGCGTATGCACAATAGGACGGGACCAAAAAAGGTTGACTGTGTCGCCTTCACTCTATAGTTATGGGTAAGCTTATTACCTGAGCACGGGTCTTTCAAAAATGTCACTCCGGCTTTACAAAAGAGAGACGACAGGCACCGAGATTTTAGTTGTGACTTCGTCTAATTAAAAATGAAGGGGATTATATTTCTCGGTCATAAAAAAATATTAACGTCGGTAATAGTATAACAGTACTTTATGTTAAGTTAGTATATTGCTGGTATTTAGCCTTCCTTTCGGTTTTTATTTTGCTGCTTGACTAGCTATTTGTTCTTACAGTAATAAGTAGAACTACCTGTCTTTAAAGATAAAAGGATTGTGAAAACTAATGGAACATTCCTAGATCTGTTCTACTGTATTACGATATTTCTCTTTTTTTCGTTTCAGTTGTTGAAAAAAAACTAAAACTTGATTTTTCTTTAATTTTGTTGATGTTGCGCTTACACAGATTAAATTTTAATTTAGTTCATACTTAGGCTACTTTTCGTTTCCCTTCTATGATTTTTACTTACTATTGAAAAAAAAACAATGTATGCTTACATTAAGATTGCATATTTAAAGATCAATAAAAGCGAAACAGCATTAGCATTTCGCGCGATAAAAACGGCGTCGCGCGTGCCATGCTACGAAGGCTGATAGGGTAATTGCGTTGGTTTGGCGTCCAGTTCTACTTTTCGTTCATTAAACTTCTAAACGCATATAAAAAGAATATAAACACACCTATGCGCGCATGTTGCATCTTGTCACGATCCTTCATACTTAAGCAACAGTTCAAACAACCACAAAATCCAATTTGTCAAGTGAAAACTTCGAAAAAATTAAACTCAGTGGCCGGCATGTGTTCGTGTTTTGTAGACGTCATTGCCGATACAAAAAAAATAGCTGGTGCAGGAACACTCCGTGGTGGGTTTTATGACTATTTCACATAGATTGAGTAATATTTTGGCATATAAGGATATTTAAGAGTATAACTAACATTATGTTTAGGTTATTTTACAATGTTTTTGTAGTAATCTTAGTAAAAGTTTGCGGACGAATACTGACATGCCTATTTTACCAATTATTTGGTATCCGTCCACGTGGACGGAAACTAAAACAGCAAGCTAAATATTTGGAATGTTAATTTTACTTTTTCAGACCTATAAAAAATATGTGTTTTCTTAAGATATGAACTTAATTGGTTATTTGACAAGATATTCAGTTAACGTCCAATAATTTCTCAGTATTGCTTGTTTAAAAAAATGTTTAAATGGCATGGACGACATGAAAACTAAACAGCAATTTTTTTTGTATTAGTTTTCGTCCATAATTCTAACACATTTTCTTGTTAATTCATACAGGTTTTTCTAGTAGGTACTAAACTATGAAATTAATTGTTATAGATGGATTCGGGGAAATAAAAAAAGCAGGAAATCTACTGCTGAAGAATAAATATTTTTGTTGATTAAATAAAAGATTAAGGAAACAGTTTTTATTTAACATTGCACTTTTACGCTTTTTTACATACTGGACGGAAACTAGATCACACCAGGGCGAAAACCAAACTTTTTTGGACGAAATCTAGTGAAATCTGCCATTTAACATTTAATTATTTATATAAAAAACTATGTAGTTATAATTAAAAGTTTCTTAATTTTTATCAAAAATAGACTATATGAGGTATATGAACAAATATGAGCTATTTTAATTAGGATAATTTATCATATTATTTTTACGTCTGAAAGCTAGCAACTCCGCTAATTGGATGAAAACCAGCGCAATCACCCTATGCCTCCTATCAACCAATCTGCATAAACTAAGTCTAAATCAATTTAATAAGAAGTAGGTATATTATATAATAAATATTGAAATTGAGCGAAGGAAGGAGTTACTGAACGGGTCCTGCCCTTTTCCAACATAATATGTAGAGACTGGGCTGCCTATACATATGTTGGACTTGAGTACTAACTATTGGTTTTCTTTCTGCTATTTTTACCTTTCTTCAAGTAGAAATGTGCACACCTGTATTCCAAGAACATAGGTAAGCACTATTATTACGAATAAAGGCAGAAATACACTTTTGTATGCGTCTTACAATTGCATTGTCACGTATCTACCTAAATAAATTCAAAAAAAAGAACGCTGGGACAGATTCAAGGAAAGTTTTTGTATAGCAGGACAGAAAGAAAAAGAGTAGATACTAAATCAGATTGTAAATGGCGACCGTTTAACTTATTTTGACACCTGAATTGCCAGGAGATCAAAATCTAGATGTTATGATTTTTTTAATACGATTATTATTTACAGACAATAACATACTTGTTACATTAACTACTTATCTTACAGTAGGCTCTTATGAGTTACGTATACATGAGTAGTTATTTAACTGTAGCGAACTTCTAAATTAGTTGAGTTCATTTTGCAAAACTTTTTTAGATAGGTACTAAGACAATACCTATCTACTTGAGGTTTAGGGAATACTTTTCATGTGACGAGATAGCTTTATTTTTTTTTACATTTGTGATCTTACAAACCCTATTGCTAGTTTCTAGGATTCCTTACTCAAAGGTTAAATCGAGTCCCTAAGAATTCGCTGCATACCATAATAGACGTCCTAGTACAAGTAGTACAACTTTATATTATCGCTCGATATTGATACAGACGTGGGGAATCGTGAAGGTAGGTATTTACAAGAATACTTAGGAAAGTGCGGAACCCTTTTTTCATGAGTCTGACTCGCACTTTTTGGTTTTCCTTTTATAAACATTTCCACAGGGCTTATAGGTAATTCCTTTATGAAAGGTAAATTTATAGACCACATGGTCCTCAGAAGGCAAATCAGTCAGATCAACAATAATGACTCATTGCCTTCTGATTACACAAGCTTCCAATTACCTTATTCAATGGTTGAGATATTATTATTCAATATTTAGAGTGCCTAGGCTACCAACGTAGACCTATAAGTGGGAATGTAATTAGAAAGTACCTACCTACCTACCTACCAAGGTAGGCATCAGAATGATAATTTGAATCATTATCTGAACACAACACTATCGCTGTTATCGTACCGGTCTTTGCAAATGATAAGCCAGAGCAGCCAGACTGCTAAAGTATTTCGTTGTGGCAAATGTGTTATGGGTGAAATTAAAAAGGCACCACTGATGTACCTAGATACCCATTTATTGGATCTTACCTACGGAATGAAACAAATAGCTACCTGCGTAGGTAACTGAATGTAAGTAGGTAGAGTTATGTTATGAATACATACCTACCTACTTATCTATTTTCATAAAAATTTAGTTATCTGCCCTGTCAAATGAGATTAATTCCAGCAGAGGATTCCGTACTACACATGTTGATTATGTTTTGCAAAGTAGGTAGGTAGTAAATAAGTACCTATTCTTTAGCGTGGGACATAATTTCTGTTTCTAGTTTAGTTCGTTTTACATATAGTTATTATATAGTTTGCCCTTTTGTCAAATACAATTCAACTTAGTTCAGCATTTTCGAGCTTCAAAAACAGCAACAAAAAGATCGGACAAAAAGACGAACAAGTAAATATAAAAGTTATTGCTTTTGAGGTAAGTGCCTATGGCACCCAAAAAAGATAAAAATGCAAAAACTTACCAAGTAATCTCCATACTTCTTCACTGCTCAGGTAAACATTCAAATGGGCTAGGCAGAATGGCAAAAACAATAGTGCTAAGACCCTCTTCATGGTTTTGCCTTGAAATCTTTTCGGATTATAACCAGATCAGATTCAAGTCTTTACCACGACATTTGTATCACATTTTCAACCACTGTCCAACAAAATCGCCGATGTTGAGTTCTCGCCGACACAACATTACACACAGGAATAAAACATCCAATTGAAAATCTGAGCTGACACACTAATTAAAGCGGTAATACTAGAAAGTTTTTAATTTTATTCACGAACAGAAGATTCAAAAGAGATTAGTGACGAATTTTGTTTATAAACAATGTAGAATGTAAACGTTATTTTACGGAGCCGTGTAACAACACCTTCCGACTCCACGTTTCCCATCAAACTGGTTGGTTTATTCGTTCGTTGCTCAAACAAATCGGCTTGCTTGGTCCGTAGTACCGCCGGTCGCCGCCGTCGCTATTGTGACGCGAGTAGCTCAGGTTTTGCTTTTACTTGTGATGTAGTGTGAATGCTTTTTACTAGATGGCAGTAGTAGTACCTATTAGTATTTTCTGCCTACTTCTCTTCCCGAACAGAGAAGGCAATAAAGGGAAATGCTAAAAAACTTGGGATTTTACTTAATGGCGATGCGTAAACAAATTGAGTATTAGCTATTCCAGCTGATTGCGGCCTTTTCGAGATTTTCGGCTCTGTCTACCCAGTGAGTTTTTATAGATCAAGGGCCAGTCTAATTTTTGGAATCGACCTACTTAATACTGCACTGCAGCATTTTCTTCAACAACGTCAGCTTCACAAATATCCAAACTTAGAATAGAATGTGGACGATATTTACATACATATATAGGTACATATGGTCACGTCTATATCCCTTGCGGGGTAGACAGAGCCAACAGTCTTGAAAAGACTGAATGGCCACGTTCAGCTATTTGGCTTAATGATAGAACTGAGATTCAAATAGTGACAGGTTGCTAGCTCATCGCCTAAAAAGAAGCCTAAGTTTGGAAGCATATCCTTTAGTCGCCTTTTACGACATCCACGGGAAAGAGATGGAGTGGTCCTATTCTTTTTTGTACTGGTGCCGGAAACCACACGGCACAATATCAATATATTGTGCCGTGTGGTTTCCGGCACCGGCATATCAATATATAAATGAGATTTTATTATCTATACTAATCTATACTAATATTATAAAGCTGCAAAGTTTGTTTGTTTGAACGCGCTAATCTCAAGAACTACTGGTTCGATTTGAAAAAATCTTTTTGCGTTGAATAGAACATTTATCGAGGAAGGCTTTAGGCTATTTAACATCACGCTGCAACTATAAGTTAAAAGAACGGGGAAAATTATTCTTCCTTGAAAGCTTCAATGATGCCCAAAATAACTATTCCACGCGGACGCAGTCGCGGGCACAGCTAGTTAAAATATATATATATAAAAATGTCGTAAAAGGCACTAAAGAAATATCATATACATGTAGTACTGCTTTTAACAGGATTCAATATGGGTAAAGTTCCCCTGCAAAGGTTTGCGGCGGTCACAAACCTTTCATAACTTGATAGGTACGAGTACTTACATAAGTACATATACCTAATTAGTCCACTCTTTCTTATCTTGAGCGGTGAAGAGTTAAGTCATTAGTGTAAGTGGACCAGTCGGACTTTTTGGTAATTATTCACTAAAAAGTTAATAATGTTAAATATCATAATAGGATTTTTTTAGGTGTGCAAAAAAAATACACGAGCAGTAAAATATACCAAAATAGACTTTTATTACAAAATTACATAAAAAGTGTTTTAATAAATATTTCTCATCCTTTGGTAAAATAATTTTCATAGTTTAAAACCAAATTGGTAGTGTCTGTTAATACATAAGTTTAAATAGTCGTAACCTAAAGAGAGTATAAAATTTCAAACAAAAATACGTTGGACGCGATGATAAGTTATAAAAATAATGTTAACATAAAATATAAAGATTACAGTACATAAAAGCATATTCGAAATTATATAGACATTAACAATACAAAAGGCTATAATTATGGCACAGAGGAACTATGAAACGCGACCGCTCACTTTTCTTTGGGCTTCTTTTCTTTCTTCCGCGGCGGCGGCACGGGCGCATCGCCGCTCGCGCCTTCCTTCGACTTAACTTTTTTTATGACTTTTTTTTTAGGCGCATCGGCCGGCTTATCAGTGGACGTCGTCGGCGTCGTAGGCGTCGTAGGCGTCGTCGGCGTCGTAGGCGAGTCCGGGTCCTGCTCGGTCACAGAGGACTCGATCTGTGAGGCGATGGTGGATTTACCTTTGGGTTTGACACCTACTTGCGCTAGGGATACGGCGCCGACGGGTGGAGTGGGCACCTCTGGGTCAGCGACGGCGAGTCTGTCTGGCTGCGGCGCGGGCGGGGTGGGCGGAGTGGGGACGGGGGTGGCGGGCTGCAGCTCGCTGGCGATGATGGCGTGGGCGAGAGCAGCGGCGTCCTCCAGCTCGGAGTCGGGCGTGGGCAGCGGGTCCGTGCTCGTGGGCGGCCGCAGCTGCAGCTTTTCCGCCGGCTTCCGTCGCTCCTCCGCTACACAACCAATTTAATCCACTCCTTATTCTCTCGTTCGATTACGCGTAGCGTTAGTATGGCAGTCACATTAGAGAGCAAGCTCGGTTAGGGCCTGGAACAAAGTCGAGGGAAAACAGAGCTACATGGTTAACTCGAAACGATGCAAGCGGAAAGTTAGGACGTGTCAGTTCAGCGGAAATCTGAAGCTCGACATTCCAAGGAGTATTATTTTGTCAAAGGTATTGGCAGCTAAATGGAGATTTATTAAAGGTTCTTCTGATCAAAGATAGTAATGATTCTGAGTGAAAAAATCCGCGATGGAAGGTGTCGAAAATGTGTAGTGTGGAATAATGTTCCTTGCAATGTACGACAAACATGAGAAGCAAATAAAAAAGAAAATGCTAAAGTTTTTGAACTTGTCGACTGGTTGACAATATGCCTAACTAGGTCAATCGGGTGAGTGTACTTTGCAGTCTTTTGCAGTAACCTTCACTAATTAGATTTTATCATGACTTTTTAAATTAATTTATTCATATAATCATGTCTTTATCCTTTGCGGGGTAGTCAGAGCCAGCAGTCTTGAAATACTGGCCACGTTCAGCTGTTTGGTTTAGTGATAGAATTGAGATTAATTAATTTAAGATTTTTTTAAACAATAACTTATACAAAGTAAAGATTACTGCATGGTCGCCACTAATTCCGATTTTTGCAGTAAGTCGATTTCTGCACGATTATAAATTTTGATATGCGGAAAATGCGGAATAAGTTTCGACTTAATGTCCTATTTACTGCATCAACTTGGACGCAACCCAACGTTCACCCTGTAATTAAGTGAATATGTGGGGGAAAACATACTAACAAACGTAAACACAATTCGTCTTTTCCACTACTTTACCCACACAGATGATTCACACATTGCTACAAAATCCAATGTAGGTATTTTGAAAGCTGAGTTGAGTCCAAGTGCAAAATGGTTATTACCTGATCTATCAAAGCCGTGTCTCTTGCGCTGCCTCCTCGGTAGCTGGGTGAAATACAACGAATTTTGAAACTTATGCTCATTAAAATAACATAAAAACCAAAACATCACAAAACGGCACAAAGAAAAACATGTTGGCGTCCCCAGCGGGCGACGCTTCTAAACTAAGAACATTAGTAGAAGACTGAGAGAAAACTGCAAAAGAAACTCGGTGAAAACTTAAAAGTGCAAAGCCGTTAATCTCCTGGCGTTCGCTCGAGTCTTCTACTTACATTTAGCAGCAGGTAGTGAAGGTGTGTCTTCTTTGGATGGTGTATTAGCCAGTGGTGGACTGTCGGTAACTGTAAGTGCTTCGGATTTCTCTGGTGTAGCATCGAGCGTTTTAGGTTCCGGAGCAGATTTGGGCGGTTCAACAGTCACCGGCACTGCTTCTTGGGCCACTTCAGCCACTGATTCGGGTGTGGACGCTTCAGGTGTTTTAGGCGTCGCGGGAGGAGTGGGCGGTACTGCAGATCCCTCAGTTTTTGATTCGACAACCGCAGGGGATTCTACATTAACTTCCGTACCTACAGGAGTTTCGACAGTAGTCGGAATTTCAGTCGCAACAGTATCGATAGGTAATTTTTCCACAGTAGTAGGAACAACAATTTGTTGTGCTGCATCGGCTTCAGGAACTTGGGGTACCTCAGGCGCAACTGATGATTGAGCTGGTACTTCAGTTGATACCGGCACTTCTGTCGTAACTTCGGTTGGCGCTGTGGCCTCACCTGATAACGGAACTTCAGGTACTGTGGGAACCTCTGCAGCTATTGGAGCAGCTGGTGTTTCCACAGGTACCGGTGCTGCCGTAATTGCAGGCGCAGGTGTAGGCGCAGATACAGGCGCTGATGTGGGCTCCGCGGGTGTAGGAGCGGGTGTGGGCACGGGTGTAGACGCTGGTGCAGGCGCAGGTGCAGGCGCAGGTGCAGGCGCAGGTGCAGGCGCAGGTGCAGGCTCAGGTGCAAGCGCAGGCGCAGGCGCAGATGTAGGCGCCACTATGGGTGCAGATATAGGCGCAGACGTAGGCGCCAGTGTCGATGTAGGCACAGATACTGGCGCAGGTGCAGCCGCTTCTGTTAATGCTGCTTCTTGCACTACTTCAACCGGCGCCGGCTGTCCTTTTGGAGGTGAAGGCTCTTTAGTTGGAGATGGTTGTTTAGGCACAGATATTTGCGCAGGTACAGCCGCTTCTGTTGTTACTGCTTCTTGCACTGCTTCAACCGGTGCCGGTTGTTCTTTTGGAGGTGAAGGCTCTTTAGGTGGAGATGGTTGTTTAGGCGGTGAAATGCGAGTTTGGTTCAGTGTCTGGGAAATTTTAGCCCAAATATTATCAAAGGAATCTGCTCCCATGTAGTCAATATTGCCAGCTTCCCATCCTTGCCGACGCGACAATTCGTCCAAAGCCTCCCGTGGAGCTCCAACACCAGCTACAACTCGAGCTAGGTTGCCAGCAACTCCACTCTGAAACCAGATAATAGGTTTGTTTATTTGCTTAGTTTTAAAATATTAATTTTTCGTATTTCGACAAAAATTTTTCGTATTTCGACATTTAGACATGATAATGTTTGTTATTCAGTTAAATAAATATCGTTAATATACAATATACATTTTGGTAGTGTTGTGTCTTTCTGAGTAATTAAGTTAATAATAATAAAAACGTGCAATTAGCTAAACAAGAAATCACACATCATGCAAAACAGCTACAAGGACAGCACATGGGCATTTACAATAAAGGTATACATAAATAAAAAGTGTTGGTACCTGATTGAGCAGCAATCATCAGAAGATATTTCAGAGGGCGTACGATGACTGATAATTGTGACAGTTATTTGAGAAAATTAATAACAAAAACTTACTTGGTCTTTATTTTCAAATCCATGGCCATTTTCTTCAATCAAGGGTTCAATGTCATTTAATATTGGAGAAACAGAGACCAGGGAGGGTGGTGAAGGTGATGGTGTAGGGGGTATTTCATGCGAACAAACTTTTCTTCCATAAGCATCTATAGTTGCTCGGTGCCTTAAGTAGAAGCCATCGTACGGGTGCCTTGGTATAATATCCTCATAATTGTCACTATCTTCAGCCACATTTCCATTGGTTCCATTAACTTTGAAAGCCAAATCAACTCGTTGTATTCTTGTTACTCTTAGATCTATTTGTCCATTTTGCTGTATCTCAATATTTTGTACTTGATTCTCTTCTGGCGAAAGATGACTGGCCTCAGATCTCAGCTGTGAGTCTTCGTCGTACTTGTGAAAATTATGAAAATCTGAATAAGTTTGTTCAAAATTATGTTGATTATGACTAGAATTAAATTTATGCTGATAGTGACTAGAATTATCGTGCGAGTAGTTGCTTTGATCGTGTTGTGAGTGACTAGATTGAACGTGGTGAAAATCATGAGAATATTGCGTTTGTCCGTGATGGAAGCTGTCGTGTTCGTGAGAATGTGATTTAGAATAGTCGTGATAGTGATAATGCTCTTGAAGCCAGTGTTCTGTTTGATGCTGGTGGTTGGGTTGATTATGGTGGTTATGTTGGCTTTCGTTCTCGTTTCGTTCCTGCCTATTAAATGTTTCTTCCGGCGTATAAAGTACACACGAGTTGTGGGAATACGATTCAGCAACTGGTTGAGCGTTGTTGTCTGATTTATATTCCCATGCATATTTTCTAATTTCTTCATGATCGTCCACTCTTTGGAATTCATTATAAACATTTGATGTGTCATCTTTATTGGGAGGGATATGTCCTCTGTAAATGTTCCAGGGATCATGAAATTCGGTCAAATCTAATTTCAGTGCATGAGCTTGTTCCTCTTCTTGAGCACCAGGATGATGCCATGGGAATTCCGATTCTGGGTCCATCTTAGGTTCATAGTGCGTGCAGACGTCTTGTGGAGGTAACGCTGGGGGTCGTTGGGGGGCTTCCTCCACCTCAACCTATCGGTTGAAGTGAACAAATAACTCAATAGGATTGCATGCAGACACACACTTGAACTAAGCTTAACGCACATCAACAAAAAGAAACAAAACAGTGCGGCTAGCTTTGTTCAAGCAACTATTTGTTATTAAGATAAAATAAAACTGCGAAATCACATAAACATACTTACCAATAATTAATACATTTTATTATAAAAAAATCATTATTAAATTTTTAAATAATAACAGCATACCTAAGTATGTTTATTTGATTTTACGGTTAGCATTTCACCAAAATACCAACACCATCTTACAATAAAATATGCCTAGGAAACAACCGTGCAATAAGCGAACGACATTCAAGTAATGAAACAGTAGAAAATGTTAGTATTTTGGAGAAACTTTCTAACCACATCGTGTCAAAATGCTTCAACAAGTGCAACATAAGTAGCGGTAATAGAGGGCAAGCTGCAGAGTGCAAGCGTAAAATTTTAGTCACTCAATTCCAAATAAGTACACACTATTTACAAGCTTAAAAACTATAAGGATCCAAATATGTCAATCGAATATCAAAAGTCAAATCGAGATATTATCAAGGCAAACTAGATACCTAACATCAAGTTCATTATAAATCTCACCTCTGAAACTTTAGAATCCTGGTGTGAGCGCTTGGAAAACATTTTGAGTCAGTATGAAATAAAGGTTGGCACAAGAATGGATCGTTTTACTGTGTAACACTGAGAACTGGAGGTTTGTGGTGATGCGTGAGTAACCACAATACTGTGTTAGATTCCCTCTTGTAATACTTGATACCGTAATCGATATCTTTGGTTACATAGGTCGGTACTGCAGACGACTGCATTTACCACAACTATTAAAAGATCTCTGTATGATATCATACATATAAGGCATATGATTGATGTAAGTTCTAAATATAAACCTATGGACTTACCATCGTCTCGTCGAGTTGAGAATGAACATTGGACACGAAGATGTCCCACCACAGCTGTAGGAACTCCCGCAAATGATCAGGGGCATCTACTGTGCGAGATTGAAAGTTAAACTGTTGAAGCCATGGCTTAGCAGCGCCAATGAAGTGAATAATCTTGAGATTCTGCCCATAGCTAGGAAAAAAAAGATTTGATTATCATTGTTTAATTTGTAATTTGCATTCTAGTTCGTATTTAAAACAGGCCAGTAAATTAAACGAGTTTGTCGAGTCGTATGCTTCTTTGTGATGTTCTTATTAAAGACTTTTACCCGCAGCTTCGTCGGCGTGAATATAATGGTGGCGCCACAAACTAGGTGCTAAATTCACGCGGGTGTAGCTGCGTGTTTAAGCTAGTTATGAATCTATCCTCGGTGCATTTTTGTAGACTACAAGATCTTATCTTATAGTTACTATTTTTAAGTTTTATATGTTTACTACGCATTGATAAAGTGGGTAAGTAAAGTGTGATTGACATTTTTTGCTCTTTAGCTGTATGATTTAACGTGTAATTCTACTTATTAATTAAAATTATGTTTTAAAGTCAGAAGAAAAATATTGGACCAAAACTGTAAGTCCCGTTAGATATGTATGTCTATGAAGGCGTCTATAAGTTAAATTTTAACACTTACTGTTTTAGAGCGGGCAGATAGGAGTAAAAAGCGGCAGATGTGACGTTGTACAGAAAAGGAAGATGTTTGTTGATGTCGCCCCGAGCCCAGTCAGAGAAGAAGGAATTCAGCAGACCTTGGTCACCACCTAAGATAAAAAATAGGGTTTTAATTGGATTTCAATTGGATAATTTCCTAGAATAAATGCAAAAAAAAATATGGATCACCACGCAGAAAACACTCAACAGAAGAAACGAAATCTTATAAAATAACTTGTATTTTTCTACCCGCGTCTGTATTTCTCATCATATTTGTGACCCAATGCTGCCCATATTTCGTAAAGTTATGTATTTCGAAGTTAGCCAATTGTATGGTACCTCATATGAAATGAAAGATTTCTCTCTAAAACTCTTATTTGGGCATATTCTAGTATCAAAACGAAAACAGAACAGCCCAATTATTTCATTGAAATATCAGAAATAGGGTACAAATTTAGAAGGTCTCGATTTATTGTAACATACTCTTCAGACGTATGCCGTCCTTACCATCAAAACTGCCCCGTTCTTGAGCGAATTTGATGAGTTTGTCGAATGTTTCTGCCGAGGGTTTGTATACGAAGACGCCAGAGTTGAAGCAGTCTGGCCAGCCAACGTCGGGCGCCGCTGACAGCTCCTCTCGTTCGAACAACTCATCGCAGTTTTGGACTATCTGATGAAAATGAACCGAAATTTAAAAAAATATATATGACGTACAGGTACACACATAACTATAACGTAATTATTATACACGTACACAGCCAATAATGACAAGACTGAAATCCACAATTAGCTATGGAATGGTTGGAATGGCAATTATGATGGAATTGAAATTCAGAGAAAGATAGTAATAGGATGTTAGCCTTTTGGTTTACATACTATGTATACAAATACATTCAAATTCAAGTTTAATATCATTATTGCAATGAACTTGGCAACGCCATAAAATCAGCTGAATAAAAGGACAGATTTAAACACTCATGTTGTACCGGAATTAAATTTATCTTACATAAGTACCAGATTCGATCATATACATGATCGAAGTTTACCAGACCAGCAAAATTCACACCTTAACACAAGTCAAAATGTGACTACCAATTGAATACCTAAATATTTGTATGTTGATGATGCACTCGTTTCAATAAATCACACTTTTTGCTGGGAACCAAACATATCAATCACATAACATACATGATTTTATCATGAGGTAAACATTATCTCCTGCAGTGAATAGTTACGTACGATTAGGCATTTTCATGTACAGAAATATTGTTGTTAGATAAAAGTAATAAAAATGTGGATGACATGTGATAATTAATTTAAAAGTAAGAAAATTTGATAAGATTATATTATTGGCGCCTTTTTATGATAAATCAGCATGAAGCTGAATTCCTTAGTTTCTAAAAAAAGATGTTTGCAATTTTAAAGAGTGTGTATTATGTGGGTTGGCCTGACTTTATCACAAAGATTATATCACCTAAAGAATGCGCTTCAACTGTAAAGCCTTAAGATAGAATTGCGAGCGTTTATGCGCTTCAAATCATAAAATTACACTTCTAACTCTACTTACTTCCTAAATTACTTATTAAATTTTAATTACGTACAAACCTACACGTCATAATTCAAAAGGCAGATAAATAATACGTAATCATTCACAATATTCAATTAACTGTCTATGTATAAAAACCTTAAAACGAACTTAATAAAAACATCTTAAGTATCTACACTTTATCGAACATGGATAAAGCATCGGTTGACATAATAACCTGCGATAAAAATATGGTAACTCAATGAATTCTATCAGAAATTGAGAACGCTATCACTTTGTTTATTGTGGAGACTCGTATCGATGTGGAGACTACTGAATTCTCGAGTAAAAAAAGGATAGAAAGGAATAGATTATGGTGATCCTTGCTTCAATTTAATTGATTCAGTCATTCTTCGCAACAATACGTATTCGTCGCTATTGCGACAAACTCTAAATTCGAAATAAAATTTACAGTTCCCCGTTTCTTTGTGATTCAATTTTGCCAATAAATTCAACGATAGATGCATAATATTATTTTCCTAGTTTTAACAATAACGCAAATTATAGTGGGATTTGCAATAAAGAACGAGAGTATTTCGAAAAAATGCTACAAAATGAAAGTAAAGTATTTGGAGCAGTTCCAAATTTGCCGGGAGCAAATATTTGGGCCACGGTCTCGTCATCTCGTGTTACTGCTAACATCCACATCCGGTAACATTGACTTTCTTATCGCATAAACAATAATTGACCAAAATAGTTTAATAGCTTTCATGCAACATGAACCTAATATATGAACTATACGATCAATATTATCGTCTCGACGGAAACATTCTCATTATTAATACGGAAATATTATTTTAGTTATGTATCATCTTTTTTTTAAATGTGTGCCAACGAAAGCCTAAGCGAATCATCATTCTTATCGTTTCGTTTTTAATGTAACTCGAATAATATTACGAATTTTAAAAAGTTCGAGTACCTACAACCCATTTTGGTGTAACTTCTTGTTTTTCCCAACCATTGCTAAAATTAAAAACTTTAAGGTTTTACTTACTGTCAAAACTCATTGGATTGTTCTTTTATTAATTTTAGTTTTACCAGAAGACTTCGCAAATTCTCCAACTTCACTCAATAATTTTCATTCGTATACGTGGAGGTGATTGTCCTCAATGTCTAGTGTATCGACAGTAATTTTATCATTTGTCTCATTTATGTCGTTCTTATGCCAATCAGAACATTAAAACATTAAACTGTTTTAATAATATTCATACAAATATACATATAAATATAAATGGAAAATTCTCTATTTCGCTATCGCGGCTAAATGGAGCTTCGCTTTGCTTAACAGTGGACCGATTTTTTACTTTTTCGAATATTCTTCCCGGACAAAGTCCCGGACAGATAATTAGTTTGGATATTGTAAAAAAAGAATTGTGAGTGAAGGTGGTTATTTTCTGTAGTGTAATAAGTGTGTTTTCAAGCTCATTAATTAGTTCAAGCTTTCGCTTAGAAGCCACGAACTAATATACAATCTGAGCTATTAAAAATATTGGGCCTATTAACCTTGTGCTAGTTTTTCAATCACGCGACTCTGTGAAACAAATAAACTGGTGCCTAAAAGTAGAAAGGATCTGCACGCGACCATTAGATTTCTCATGAACATGAATTGTGAAAAATACAAGCACAAAACTTATCTTACCAGAGTATCGGCGTCAAGGAAGACGCACTTTTCATACTGCGTGAGACCCCAGCAATGGATCTTTGTAAAGGTGATGCCCAGCTCTGGTCGCTGCAGTAAGGCCAAGTGGGTGGCATCGCGGGAATCCAGAACATCGACTGTCACAACTTCAGCGAACACTGCGCGAAGGCGATCTCTGAAAAGTGAACAGTGTATTTCTTTACACTTTATAAAATGATTCACTCTTAGTGACCAAATGCAATTAAGATGATAATTATTAATTGTCATTAAAATATCAATCATAAAAATAAATGTTTCTCCAAGCGTGAGTGTCACATGAGAAATACTGGTGTTGAAAATTATCATCACCAATAATAACAGCATTTGATAGTAAAATTTTATAGAAATGGAGAAATTCTTTGTAAAATGTGTATTATTGCGTGTTTTGATATCAAAACCATAGTAGGTACTATGGTCAATCTCTAAATGATGTTATGATTGACATTTGGCAACATAACCAACAATGAGTACCTAGAACATGATGAGTATGAGTGATAACAGTGAAACGGTCCCAAACTGACGAGGTGGTCACATAAAATTACCTCATAGGTTCAGTGACGGAGGGTGTGATGAGGACAACGCTTGGGTAAGCGGAGCCGACGCGACGCAAGGAATGCGCCAGCACCAGAGCTCCTAAGCCATAAGAGTCGTTTGTGGCTAATGTAACCCATGCTCGATCTGCAAAAATATTTGACAAATGTTACATAGGATTGACATTATTTATAATTTCGTTGAAGTGTTAAGTAGTTTTGAAATTTTCGTACGTAACCCAGGGTTGAACCTATCCAGCCTAACAGTCCAAAAGATCATTGAGAAAGATGTCAATCAAACAGAACAATGCTGAATCCCTAAAAATGATATAGGTAGGTTAATACATACCTAAAACTATATAGCATATCTATTCGTTCAGCTGAACGTGGCCTTTCAGTCTTTTCAAGACTGATGGCTCTGTCTATGCCGCAAAGGATATAGACGTGATAAAATACATGTAAGTACATACATTTTGTATTTCTAAAGGTGTTGTTTGGCACGAGAGAATATAAAATTATTTCGTTACTATCCATTTATTATTAACAATGGCTTTGTCGACATAATTATTAGGTAATCTGCATAATACAGACGTAAACTTCAAATGTAGATAGACCCTGGCTGGTGTCATTGTGCACTTTTTTAATACTTAATTTTTATTGGAGATTCTTTAAAGAAATGTGACACAATGTTTATACTAGTTTAAATTAAAGCGTCTGAATCCAATCACATCCAACACAAGCCTTGGGTGCCAACGACGTAAAATCTAAAATTACTGGAAATCAGGGGATTAGTCAATTCTGTATTTAGTTGGTTGGTGGGTATGAGTGTTATCGTCGCAAAAAGGTACAATATGCGCAGTAGCTTCCTGTTTTCTACGGTGACGTGGTATCTGCGTAAATGTTCAATGGTTGTTGGCACGTGTGTTGGAATTGGCGCCGAGGCCTAGCTGCCATGCAGTTGCCTTTGCGCACTTCTACTGCTGTCAATATCGACACGTGTCATTAGTAACTTGGTATTAAATCGGCTAATAAGATGAAATGAACGTCGAATCATACTTACGTATCAATATAAAAAAGTCATATCATCATATAGTCATATATATAATCAATATCATCAATGTTCATAAAAATATCAGTGGTTCATTTTATCAGACGATTAAATTAAATTCACTCATCAGTATCAAGAAATAAATCTAAGCAGCTTGCGTGGGCCATCACATACACGCCATGTAATAGACAAGTGCCGCACGTTTCTGTTCTGAAATAGCGCGACACAAATAAAATTGAAAATAAAACCCACTGGATAGCGTCAGATATTTGAAATCTTTGCCGGCGTCTGTACGCCTCCGTTAAAATAAAAGCACATCATACCCGACTAACTGAAATACTTTTACTAGTAAAAACGATCACGTCAAAAGCAAATTCAATAAAGTCCCACACGTGATAGGCCAGTTGAGAAGCTTAACTTGATGAGATATCAAACTAAGAAGTATCAATATTTTAACAGGCAACTTGCACTTGTTACCACTATAATCAAAAATTTTGTAGCTCTGATACTTATAACAGAGGCAACCACCAGATCTGGTGTACGCTATAAGATGAGACAATTTATCAAGATTTATAGCCTGACAATTCGTCAATCTTGGCACAGGCACAAACTATTGCACAAAGAATTAACAGCTATTCTTCTTGTTTAACAGCATTTGCATATTATATATTTTTAGTTTACTGGTCACCAATCACCATCAACCATTACTTATGTGGTAGTTTTGTCCTTCTTGGGACGGACCTTGAAACCACGACTATCACAATCAAGTAAAAGTAAAGGAAGCGGGTGCCGTTTGGCCTCTATGAACTGTTCTGCTTAGGTCATGATCACCCATCCAATTTTTTTTTTGCTTTGCAGGGTCTCTCACCGTAATGGGTTAAGACGTGATATGTGTCTGAATATATTATCAATTGTAAAAAATATACTCTTTTCTCCTTTCTGATTCAAAATTCAAGCTGACGCTTCATGCTTATTTTTAATAGAAAATAGAAAAATAACAAATACCTATACCTCATACCAGTATGTACGTTTTATTTCAGATCAATAAATCTCTTATATTACCGATATCAAATTCTTTAAATCAAGGTCGATGAATGTTTATTTTATTACTTCATAAAATCTACCAAACTTGCCGTGAGCAACATGTTAATGACGATAGATAGATTTCCGATGAGTTAATTTTTACTGCCTTACCGCGTGCATTTAGTTCCAATAGTAAAAATTTATAAGCGAAAGCAAATTGAACAATCCAACTACCGAAAGGTACAATAAGGCACTTGAGAGTCGAGATGCAGGACCAGACGTGGCTCGGGAGCAATGTCCCTGCGGTTTCTATTTAGGTGCGGCCGGTCCGGCGGGATGGAACCACGCGGGCAGTCAACCATTTAACGGAATAAAGGAATGCAATAGCGATATGGGCATCAGGATAACACCCATCCCTTCTGATTTTTGGGCAGCGTACAAAAGTAATATTTGCAATTATTTTTATTACCAAAAATAGATCATATTGGAGGGGAAACGCGTTAAGACTTTCTATGTTGGCGTCTTATCGTTAATGCATGAATAGATCAGAGTGAAAATTCAAAAGCCAAACTTATCTTTAAAGATAAATGACGAAAATGCATATTTGTGTTTAGAGAGATCAAGAGAAAGTACAACGAGTTTAAGACTTGCTATCACCTCATTGGGTTTGATTTAATTGATATAGAAATATTATTCGGAGTAACCAAAGTGTATCAAATAGTTTCTTTATGCAATTACCATTGCTGAAGAACCGTTACCAGTATCTTTTTATTTTTCCATGAATTTCTTTTTGTAATTAAAAGATGAATTGAAGATGTCATGCCAACCGATCGTTTTTTTATATCTGTTTTAATAAACTTGGCGCCGGTTAAGCCACAATCAGGTCGGATGGACCTTTGCGGCTAGTATTGAATATCATGAATATCAGCTATAAAACCGCAACAATATCGAGTCGAGACAATAGCCCAGTATCACAATCGATATCTTAAATAACAACATTATCAGTTGCCAATATCGTATGTCATTTGAGTAGAAACACATTTTGCTGTTGAACAGACGATCTTCCACCTAATTCATGGCCGAAACAATTGCAGAAACATTACATTATTACTGGAGCTATTATGGAAGGTCTGATAACAGAATTTGCTGATAGACTATCCACTGCATGATATTTGCTATATGATAACGATCGACTGTTTACAATCTTATTCATGCAAGATCGTAAATACAGATTAGAACATGGGTTAATTCATAATTTTAACAACCCTACGAGTGGTTCTGGATAAAGATGATGTAGATAATATTTATAGTGTCAACAAATGATAAAACGGACACAAGCTGGACAGAAATAAAACTCAAGGTTGTTCCATCAAAAATAGCATCTAAGTAAAATATAATATGATGAACGAAATGGAACAATTAATCTTTTGTAGCTAATATATTGCATAGAAGATATTAAATTACTCGATTTAAGTATCACTAAGATTTCCTTTTAGAATGTATTTAAAGAAAATTTATTTATACCAAAAGTACTGGCATTGACTTGCACTTATTTGCACTTGCACTATATTTTTGACGCGATAATACCTACATTAGTATACAATACTACAATACTATACAAATTATTAAAACAACAGCACAGATATTACATACAAGATTCAGATGAACTGAAAATAAAATCTAATTTTGGCTCTGAATTGGTAGTTTAATAAATAAAAACCCCCATAAAAATAATTTAAACCTAACGTTCACGTAACTGAAATAAAAACAAAAAATAAAAAAATATTTTTAAAACTACCCTGAGATATTTTCATTTTACTAATTAATCGAATTAACTATTTAGCTAAGTAATTAAATTGAGGTGCGTTTTAAAATTAAAAATAATATATCAGCGTGAATTTTAGGTTCTTACTTGACATTTTGCAGCTGGTTGTAATGTAGTCTCGTGTGTGACACTTCAAGTCACCTCTAATACCACGAACTACACGCGCTCTTCGCGCAGCACTAACAAATGCACGCAGCGTGCGCGAGACCGGCAACTCGACCCCTTTACCGCACCACTAACACACACTATCACACTAATGTGTAAGTACACAGCAACAACGATGACGAGTGACGCAGGCGCGTTTGAAGCAAAATTATCAAAGCTGTACAATTTAATTTAATAAAAACTATAAGCAAAAGCTGTTAATATTGCAGCTATCAAAAGCAAAATCAACTACCTACATTCCTACATAATTTATCGACGTAAAAAAATGTGGTAATGAAAAATCATTCTTACAAGCAATCTTTTTTTCAGGTAGCAATACAAATAATGCTGGCAACAATTTTGGAACAGCTGTTCACTGCGATCGATAGATGTCGGTGGCTAGCGCTTTATTTTTGATGTCGCATATAGAATAACGGTATCCGTAGTAAAATCACAGCGCTATCCAATAGTTTTCTCCATAGTCGGTGGCGGTTCGCTCCTTTGATAAGAACGTGCGTAATCAAGCAAGGGTCGATGGACGAATTTGGCAACAGAATTACGTTCAGACATGACCTACGAAATATTATTGGAACACCTTCGAAGATTGTATACAATAGAGCAAGCATAGTTTAAAAGCGTAAAATGATAGTAACGACAGGTTAGCTTTTGTGTTTGTTTTCGGTGTTTCGGTGGTAACGATGGCTAATTCTCCGACGAGCATAGAGACGCAAATAGACAGTTTCTTAGAACAGTTCAAAAGAAGTGCTTCTAAAGCGATGGAGGAGAGGATAGAGTGGCCAGATGGTCCATCTCCAGGAGCTGTCGTCAAGTCTCGAAGCAGCTGTTTCGCCTTGGATGCAGCAGTTGGTGAGTACCTTCTAAGGTATCTAATAGAAAAATAATACGAAACTTAAAGCTTAGTTATAAGAGCAAAATTTATTTTATTCATAGTTAGTTACCTACATTTAATGTGTCTATTCAAGAATTCAATGAGTATAACCAACCGTTGAACATAAGTAACCTGAGAATATAAAATAGGGTAGGTAGATAAATACTTACAACATTATTTTTATATTGATTTCAAATGTAAACACTGCTTTTAGCAATTACTGCTAAAGTTGTGCGTAAATTTGTTTACATTATAACAATTGACAAATATACATTTTTTATAGAAATTTAAATAGACAAATGAAAGCAATTTTAAAACTACAGAAAACGGTGACTTCAAATTAAATGATTCATTATATAATTTTTTTAAATAAACGAATGAATGACACTGACAGATGTATTTAAAATACACTGTACTCTCCCATAATTGACTTTCCTTCCCAGCGTTTTTGGTCATTTGACATATTAATATTTATACAACCGGAAATAAGGATAAACGATGACAATTTTTGCTTTCGCTTTTTATCACTTTACCTTGGTAATACCAAGGTAAAGTTAAAGTATTCGTACTGGAATTGTTTTTTATATGTATTTTTAATGTGCTTTTAATTTAGTTAATTTCAGCAAAACTTTTTAATTTTGTTAATGGCTGTTTATCTGCAAAGTAATTATTATAAACAAAATATTTGCCCGCGCCCGCGCTGGTACTGGAAACCGAACCATAAAGCGATACACCTGCGAAATTTAATAACATTTAGAGCATAAAGATGCGTGCAGTGGTTTAATTTGTATTTCGGTCACACAGATAATCGATTTTTTTTAGTTTTATGATCTAGGTATGTTTGTACTTACCTATTGCACAAATGAAAGAGGTAATTTTATAATTTACTAGTAGGTACCTACCTACTTACGTACTAGTAAAAGTATGAAGAAGTATCTCTGCCTACCCCTCCGGGAAAAAGGCGCGATTTAATGAATGTAGGTATGTATGTATGTACATTTGTACTTACGTACTTCCCATTGTTTTTGTTCTAAAAAGATTTTGTATAATAGGTATCAAATAAAAGGGGAGGGAACATCGAACTCTATTCGGAAGTGACCTCATTTGACCCATCCTCCCGTCGGATGTAGCAGTAATACACATGTAGGTATATACATGATTATGCTGCATAAAACAAAAATGTCTACGTAAACCTGTAATGCTGTATATTGTAAGGTTAATACCTACATAGGTATATATCGCTGGCTCATAAAATAAATTCTATAATATATCGACCGCCATCCGCCGCCTGAGAACTCTTTCACGCATAATCTACCTAGGTACTTACTGAAAAAATTTTAAAAACTTTCTAGTAAGTAATATGGCTCAGGATAACATTATGTGTTATCATATCATAGTATATGGGCTAACATGCGTGGGAGATTTACAAATATAGGTAAGTACATAATTAAGTTCTCAAAAACTATCGCATTCATCCATATTGTGGTATGATTGTATGCCTATGCAATTTTGGGCCAAAGACGATATTTTTACAAACACTCCGGGACACTATTCCTACTTTCTTTGATTAAACTTCTTCATTCCTGATACCTGAGATAGGCAGACTTTTTGACAGATAGAACGCCAACTATTTTAATCATAAGAATATAGCAGTCGTGATCAGAACAAAGAAAGACTTGGTTTTTAGTACCTTATTTCCTTACGAAATCCTATAGTTCCCATCGCTTACAAGAGGAATGTTTTATAAGCCTATTCCTTTACGACATCCATGGCAAAGATATGGAGTGGTCCTATTCTTTTTTGTGTGTTTCCGTGTAGTTCCCGGCATCAATAGAAAACTGCCAATATCTACCTACGTAAACACATAAATGCAATTTATATTAATATGTGCCTGTAATGTGTAGCCGGTGTTCCGCTTCGCTGCGGACCCTCGTTCGTCGTCCTTTCTTTTTTTGTCGCGCCCCTTTTCTCTCGTCCTTACCATTACATGAGTTTTATGGTTGCCTGACCTATAAAAATAAGTACTAGCTTTTGACTAGGGTTTTGCTCTTATTCATTATCTGTCAATATCAATTAGGGTTTTAATCTGCACATATACCTACCTGATTTTGACTATTCAAAAATTTATTGTTTTATGAATACCTACATGATTTGTTCTGCTTATTTCTGGATCAACATGTCACATTATATTAAAATATGACCCTTTGGACTTTCTGACGATATCAAAACTGTACTGTAGGTACCTACTATGCTTATAAAAATAACGTTTCATTTGATACTCTTATTTGGTGCCTTACAAGTGCAAGGTAGCGGATTAGCATGGAAGGGTTGTTGCATGACAAGTGGTGTGGTGTGGGATCACTGTTAAACAAATGGCCTAATCTATTTTTTATGATAACATGAAAATTATTATTTAATCAATATCAGTTGATTTAAAGTTGTCTATGATACCTTGAACGCCATTAGCATAGTAGAGAAGATAAGAAACTGAAAACACGCAATGTTGAAAGAAGTATAATGTGGGAGTAATACAAAAAGTTCCTTTGAGATCTATTGTAAGAGAAAGAAGATACAAACTTCTATAAAAAAAGTTTATATTCATAGTCCAGGCTAATGTCAAAAAGTAGAGAAAACATTTGTGAATTTCCTTATGTTTCTATAATCTTGTTAAAATGCAACTTAAACATCTTTTAAATTCTTAGTCTTTTGCTTTTACTAAACAAAATAGCTATTTGAATTACATTATGTACGTACACTCAGCGCTTGTAGTGCATTTGCACTACAATTTTTACTACTTTTGATTTTAAAATTTGCCGCGCCCTGCGTAGAGCGAAAAGCGTCGATACGGAAACGCGACACTAGCGCCAGTAGTGGTCGCGCACTGTACTAATTACGTGTTCTACGGCGTCCTCTGATTTTATTCACGGAAAGCGATCGCCATATTGCTTCCGTGAATTCATTGAAATATTTCTGCATTTCTCCTTTATTATGACTGCAATATCAAAATGAAGTGAAATTAAAGGAAACACATTCAATCAGTGATTGTGGGGATACAGTTTTATGCATCCCGGACTCTGACATAAGACGAAAAAGGTGAGTTTTAATCTTTCTTTGCTATGACTATATGGCCCAATATTCCACGGGAGTTCGATCCGCTATGCGATAATGAAACTTAAAAAATGCGATTAAGGTTAATAATTGCGCGGTTTTTGTTATGTTTATTTACATGAATTTGAAAAGTTCTCCGCGGTTTTCTTGTATTTGGCTTGAAATTTTGTGGCCATCGGGGCGGGTTTGCCCTGTCGCCTTTGTACATACACGTATGTAGTACATGTGATTGACGTGCACGATCGGTTGTAGCGCGGAACGGGCAGGATGTCGTTCGAAAAGTTGGAAGTGGTGAACCCGGCGGAGAAAGAGGCCAGCGAGGTGCTGCATTCGTTGCTGTCGGTGGAGAGACGCAGTGTGGACAGCAAGGAAGCGATCATCGTTTCTATTCCGGCGGATCAGAATGGCGGCGGGGAGTATGGGGAGAGCGCTCAGTGGCACACCCCTGTCATGGGCCAACACTCTGTTTTTGAAATGGGAGCCCCATCCAACATGCAACAGCATAATTATAATGGTCACCAGGAACCGGTGAGATAATAATTTGTTTTCATAACAAAAACATTATGTTTATAACCCGCTAGTTCTCTAACATTAACATAAGGTTATCATAATATTAAAAAAGAAAATTTTATACTCCACATAGAAACAAAATATATTAACAAGATTTCAGTTTTAGTCTTCTCGATATAAATTATGTTATTTCATTTTAATTGCAATAGCAACAACTTTATGGAAACTCAGTGTTGAGCTTCATGTTCAATAGATTATTAAATTAGCTCTATAGGTTGGAGTTTATACATGTTCCATGTATTGTCAATAATGTTGTTTTTATAAATTTTCAGGTGCTATGGCAAGGGCATACAATACAAGTAGAGAATGGGGATGCAAACATGCAAGGAATGTCTGCTTCTTACACCATCCAATTTGACACTCATGTCAATGAACCAACAGACATGGAAGTTGACACCAAGCCCAAAGTTGAGAAAAAAATGGCCATGAAAAAAAAGAAAAAGGCAGACTCCGATAGTGACGAGGAGGTTCTGGACAATAAATTGGAGGATAATCCGACTCAGGTGATTATTTACAAAGGTTTTTGTAATTTGCAAATTGAAATGGTCTGTCGTTAAGATAATTGAATACCTATAATTAATGGGATAGTGCTACCAAAACAGTTGATTCTGTTTGGCATCCACATATGTAGGATTTCTTGAAATTCTGAAGAAAAAGGGGTATTTGCATGGGGTGATACATTTTCAGGGCCATACCCTGACCATCATTAATGTTTATTAATTTTAATATATGTTAGAATTGAAATTCCGGTCTGTTAGAAGATGAAACCATAGTGTGTGGCAGCTTATTTGTTCCTTCTTCCAATGCTCATTTAAAAAGTAGATTAAAGCAAAGGCTTTTAATAAATTTGGGATTTTCCTGTTAGGTGATCATTAAGCCACCCACCCAGTTAAATGTGGCCTTTGAGTATGTTCAAGACTGTTGCATTAGGGTAGACATTAGTCTACCCTCATAAAGATGAGGGGCAATTATTGTCTTCTTTCTTCTGGAATTGATCCATTATAGAGGAGCCTAGGTTCCACCTTTTGATCATGTTTCTGGATTGGGTAACTCAGATGAAAAATTAATTGACACCCAAGAGACTCCTTCCATTTGATTAGTGTATTTAAATAGAAAAGGAATAGTTTTTTAATTCTAGCCATTGGTAACATTTACTGGCACACAAAAGATATTTAAATAACTATAAAATCTCAGTCACTTGAATATGAGCCATAATTTAATTCAAGTTTTAGTGTATGCCATTCTTATTATTTTTTTATCAATTTACAGGTCAGAGAAAGGCTCAAAAGAGGATGTGATTGCAAAGATAACTGCTATCGTGGACTCAATCCAGAGGCAGTATATCGGCATCGTCTGAACATCGCTGAACTGACCAAGAGTGAACATGACATGTACCTCATGGGGATCACCATGGCCAGCTTGGCAAACCCCGCAGAGACCTCACGACACAAAGTACGGAGGAGATTACGGGCATGCTATGTGTATCAAGGGAGAAAGGTTTGTCTCGAAGCTTTCTTGTATCTAGAAAATGTCACTCATTACCAATTAAAGCGTATACGACAACACGTTATGACGCATGGCGTCGCGCCTCGGATACATGGAAATGTTGGCAAAAAACCATATAACACCTTCACATTGGACATCTATAAACACGCAACCAACTTCTTGAAAGAATATTTGAAACAACATGCCAGTTCACCAAAGGATGTTCAACCATCTGGTGATGGTAAAAAAGCTAGCAAAACGGTCATCATCCAAGGAGATTCCCGCAAGCATTTGTTCGAGGCATATAAAGAATACGGGGAGATTCTCGAACCGGGCGTGAAATTGATGGGCTACTCGACGTTCCGAGCGTTCATGAAGGATCAGTTCCCGCACGTGAAATTCGCTACTAAGAAGCAAGATTTACCTAAAGAGTTGGTTCCGTTCCGCAGCGGTAAATGCATGACGTACGATAAAAATAAAGATCCTATCAGAATACAGCAAGAGAAGGAGAAAGCCGAGGCCAAGAAAGCGGCTATGGAGGCGAAGAAGAAGGAAGAGCACGACAGGGAGCAACAACAACAACAACAGGTGCAGCAGCAGCAACAACAGCAGCAACAACAACAACAACAACAACAGCAGCAGCAGCAGCAACAACAACAACAGCAGCAGCAGCAACAACAAGTGCAGCAAGTGCAGGTGCAGCAGCACCAGCAGATGCAGACGCAGCCGCACGTGGTGATCCACCAGCAGCAGCCGCAGCAGATGCAGCAGCAGCAGATGCTGGTGCCGCAGGTGAGCCAGCACCAGCAAGTGCTGTCGCAGCAGGTGGGCGCGCAGCACTGCGTGCAGCCGCTGGGCGTGGCGGAGGAGGGCGGGCAGCCGGTGGAGATGGCGCAGCAGGTGATCCCGCTGGCGGTGGTGCAGCAGCCGCAGCAGGCCTACATCGTGACGCCGGTGTCGCACTTCCAGACGCGCGTGCAGGGCGCCTGGTACAGGCATTGACGCCGGCGTGCGACCGCGGGTTGATCCTCCACGCATGAAACTTTGGCAATAAGTTAGCGAGAATAGTTAAGTGACACCCTTTCAGTATTGGTCGAAGAAACCGATTACGATTATTTATAAGTAAGAAGTTAATCGTATTTACGCGACTTATTAGCGCTAGCTTTGTAGATTATTTTGTATTCCAGATGTGTTTTAATAGATTTCAACGGCGATGGCCGTCTTTGGTAATTTAGCATTGTGAGTCAGTTTGTTTATCTATGAGCGTGCATATATTTTAATAGTATATTACCCATTCCTGTGTTAGTTTTTATCAAAAACTCGTACTGGGTTGACATCCATGTCTCTCATCTCAAATGTAATTTTTTTTAAACTATTTTGTACAGTAGAAACCAAACGCCATTTGCGACTATTCAAATCACTGACCTGCATTGAAGGCAGATACAATTGTCCATGGAACTAAAATTAGTGACGTCTTTGTGTGGCGAGTTTAACACAATACACATTTCCTCAATTATTTAACTCAAATTTCACAAATAAATAAGAAATTTAAATAACACGAAGGAAAATTAATATTTTAAAAAATCTTTGTCGATGTTACAATCTCTTCCGGTAAACATTTGCGATGAACGTCAAAATTAGTTCTCGGGACAATCGCGGTGATCATAGTGGCGCTTCAACTTGACACAAAATAAGCCGTCATTTGTATGGAACAGCCTGTCCACAGGTCAGTGATTAAAGTACTAAACTATAGCTATAAGTTTTACCACATGCTGACTTCGAACTGACACATTTTAATGTTTGATCTGTCAGGCTGTTTGCCGTATTATAATTGGATTAGTTATTATTATAAATAAAATTTTAAAGCATCTGCCATCACAATAGGTTTTTACAACTAATAAAACATTATTACTTTTAAACATAGTGTTATTAATAATTGTAAATCATGAATACAATATTCTTAAAATCATAATATTAATGTAGATCGTAAAGAGTCAGCACGTTTGTTCAGACAAAAGCAGTGCCTTCAAGTTTGATGTTTTATAAAAAATCAGATACTCTCTTTAATCTTAACTCACCGAAATCGTGAAATTGAAGTTAAGAAAGAGTTTGGTATAATATGTATTTGGTGAAGGCGAACGCAACTGTGAGAACTGCATAAATTTTCCCGTTTTTACCTGAATTGCTATCCATTAGAATTAAATCTATTTTGTATTAAATATACATATCAATTTATATTTAATCAATCAATATTTAAAGACTTTGTTTCTTTTATTTTAATATCTGAAATATGAATATTGAATTAATGAATAATAGGGGCGTGAAATTTTGTCTATGTTGCTTTTAAAGTATTGATTAGAATGCCTGCTGCTTGAATTCTATTGCCTGGGGCTTCCATCATCAAATTTTATGCAATGCAAAAAATGTAGTACTTTTCGCATTATTGTTTCTGTCTATTACTGTTGGACGGTTGTACACACAACCACAACTTATCTGGAAAGGCAGGCAGATACTTCATCTTTCCATTTGCCGTTCTATTCTATTCTAAAGTTTTATTCTTAACACAAATTATAAATGTTATGTTGTATTGTTTTAAAACTTAACGAAGCACGTTTACTGGTGAACAGAAAAATAATTCAATAGTTTATTTATTTCCTAATGATAGTATTTTTCATCTTATTATTCTGTAAAGTATTATCTATGGAAATTTAAAGTATCTCTTGTACGCTCAAAAAAATAGTGTTGGGAATCAAATAAATGAAAGCCTGCTCTTACCAGGCAAGCAGGGATTCTTCTGTATCACTTTCATCGACTCAGCAATCGAAATGAGAGTAAACTATGGACTTATTCAACCAATCAGATCGCACTATTGCTTACTTTTTATTTTACGCGTGAGTTTTTAAAGTTTATCAATTTAAGGAAAATGTACGTAAAATAATACAATTCATCTCTGGTTAGTAGGAACTGCGGTTCTTGTTATTTTCCGATGATATATTATATACTATATATGTAGGTCCATGTACAATGTATTCATTTATTATACTTTTTATACTTATTTTTTGTAATTTTAAGGTTGCTGTTTTTGATATTGACTGTCAAAGCTGTCTATTCGGCAGAGACCACGAAATTGCAAGTAAGCAACCGGTTGTGTTGCCTTTACAATTATATTCTACAGCATTAATTTCTAAATTTTAAAATGATCAAATAGTTCACGTCGCCGACTGCACCAAGTGATAAGTATTTGACGTATCGCAGTTGCATTATTTTACTCGTAGCCACCGTTAGAACTAGGTTTAAACTATACGTGAATTAATTTCTTATTTCGCGAGATTGAATTCCGTGTATTTGAGTGTATTGTTGGAGTTGCAGACTACAAGAGAGGTGAAATTGAAAATCTCATATAGTGATAGTGTAATTTATATAATAGAACTTTGTAATCATAATCATAAATATAGACAGTACAGAAATGTGCCTAGAAATTATGCTTAACCATGTATTTTTATAGTGCAATAACTTGTGAGATTCGAAGTGACCGATTGAAAAAGCTATCCATGTGGTTTGTTTTTATATTAAAATAATGACCGACATATTCGCCTTACCCCGATCTTAGAAAGTATTGAAGATTTTATTGCTATATTATTTCATTGTACTAAGTTTTATATTTGCAAAATAATGCATCTTTGCTAATTTGTATTACACAATTATTTTAGATGAAGTTTAGTAACACAAGGTCTTGCAAGTTTATGTGGTAATTGTAACTTTGAAATCTTAAATATTCTGTGTTAGCTGATTTAGAAAATACGTTTTTCGTTTTTTAAAACTAAATTATAATAATTAAAAAAAAACAATAACTAAACAAAATAAGCGCCAGTGTGACACTTAACTTCCTCTTAAATATCTAACATACTATGTATATTTTATGTACATTTAATGAGCAAAATACCTGATTTGGCAGCTTCGAATCGTAGTGATTTGCCCTTAGCATTATCTTTGGCATATGTTCCAAAAATACTGTAGGAAGACAGTCATGATGTGATAGCAAATAAACTTTTTTACGCTATGTTTTGTTTTAATTTATAAATTTTAATGTGGGTGTGGTTTTACCTGTTTTACCTTAATCCAAAAAAGTTTAAGCGATATACAGCCTTGGCCAAAAGTTTTAGGCACCCCTTAAAAATACACAATGCATATTTACTATTGAAACAATGAATAAATACTTATCTTTAATGTATTGTCAGGGTCATAAAACGTTACCTGGCACAGTAGGTGGCATATTTTGAGGTCATGAAAAACCCTGGTCACCGAAAACAAAAGATTTCAGTTTTTTGTAATCTCATCAGTGATTATATGACCAGTTGTGTTCTAGACTTCAACTAGTAAACGAGCTGTAATTTTTTTTGAGCGACAAATTGACATCATATTCATTCTAAAATGCCCAAAAAAAGTAAAATTACTATTGAAAATCGAGTGAAAATTGAACTTTTACACGAACAAGGGCGATCCCAGAAAGAAATCGCCAAGTTGGTGAAATGTTCGCGTTGCGCTGTACAGTCTGCCATCAAACGGTTTGCCGAGACCGGTACCCACGACGACAAACCACGAGCAGGCCGAAAACGTGTGACTACGGATCGCGAAGATAGAAAATTGGTTCGAGAATCACTGAAAAATAGGAAGAAAACTTCATCCGCGCTTGCTGCTGCCTTGTCAGATGAAGCTGGAAAGTCAATAAGTTCGCGAACCGACACAAGAAGACTCGGGGAAGCAGGCCTAAAAGGGTGCAAAGCCAGGAAGAAGCCTAGGCTGTCAGAAACTAATTAAAAGAAGCGCCTAGAATAGCTTTACAGTATCAACATTTCACAGAGGAAGATTGGGCTAATGTGGTGTGGTCTGATGAATCTAACTTTAAGGTGAGTCAATTCTAGTAGTTTTCTCATAATTAAGAACGTTTCATTTTTAGTTCCACTCTAATATTACAAATTATAATCAATTTCCTAATAGGTATTGTTTTTTCCTCAACCAGGTTTTTGGGACACTGGGTGTGACCTTTGTGAGGCGACGTATGGGCGCAGAATACCATGCAGATTGCGTTGTACCTACTGGCAAGCACGGCGGAGGTAGCATTATGATCTGGGGCTGCATGGTTGCCGATGGCGTTGGTGAAATGTTTTGTTTGTGAAGGTCGTATGAACAGTGAAAAGTACACCCAAGTACTCAAAACTCCTCTAATACCATCGCTAATAAGCATTTACGGTGACACCAACCTAGACGGCGTCATTTTTCAGCAAGACAATGCACCGTGTCATAAGTCAGGGATTGTGATGCGTTGGTTTGTTGAAAATAATATTGAGGTGCTGGATTGGCCGATGCAGTCTCCAGACCTCAACCCAATTGAGCATCTTTGGGGTATTTTAAAGCAGAGGATCAAGGAGCATAGTATTTCATCAAAAAGTGCATTAAAAATGCATTAGTTTAAGAATGGAACAGTATTTCTAGGAATGAGTGTACAAAGTTAGTATGCAGCATGCCGGCTCGAATCAGTGCAGTAATAAAATCTAAAGGTGGACCTACTAGATTTTAAGCTTTGCTTGTTTATATTAACCTAATTTTTAAGAAATAAATAAATATCTATACATATAATAAATCTGTAGAAAGGTCAATTCTGTACATTGAAAATATTGAAAAAATAAATAGCAGGGGGTGTTACTGGATCGATACCAAACACAAAAATGTGATTAAAAAAATTTTTGTCTGTCTGTCTGTATGTTCAGGCATCACGTGAAAACTAACGGTTCGATTTTGATGAAACTTGGTATAATTATACCTTATTATCCTGGGCGTAAAATAGGATACTTTTTATCCCGAAAAAATACGAAGAAAAAAAAATCTTAATTTTTCAGTTTATCCATAGACGTTGTTCTGTAGAACCGCGAACACACGTTGCGTTACCCGCAGTGGATTTAGCGCCATAACCTGTAGCGCCTAAAGTCGGCTTTGGCTTGAACCGTTTGCTGCACAAGCGGGCCGCTACTAATTACTATGAAAAAAATGCTACATAGCTACATTAATTCCCATCAAGCTGAAAATGAGTATAATTATTTAAAACACAATCAAAAGCATTATTTCAAAATTCCCCATGATTCCGGTTTAAGGAAAAAAATTTACTCACGGTCAAAGGTAAAAAATGGGTGTATCGCAATTTTCTTTAAAACGGTAAGTTTTTCAAATCGGAAAATTACCTCAGACATAAATTGTAGATCATAAAGTTATCTATAAAAAAGGTATCAATAATTTTTTTCAACAAAGCTACCGTTTCTGTGATATAACGATGCAAAAAGTTGCAAACGTCATAATATGCATCCGTTTCCTTGCCACCTCTGAGGTAGTGTACTATTAGCGCGTTTTTTTTTTAACATTTTTATTATTAAACTTGAAAAAGTCTGAAATAGGTTAGAATAAACACGTGTTTTCACTACGCAGTGGCACTCAGAACTAACTTTCGCATTTATTATTTAAAAAAATATAGAACCCTAAGTGAAGAAAATCATCTTAGGACAATAATAGAGATTACAATTATCAAATTCAATGCAATAATCAAATTAAAACTAAAACTACTTATAAAAAGAAAGAAAATGTGATGACTACAAACTATAATTTATAAATTGTACAGTCCTTGCATAGCATCAACATGCGGGAATGTGCCCAGAAGGCTGGCAGCATTGCCAATTCGAATGGCAATGCTGATTCTCTGAGCCAGATAATTTCCAGCCCTCCGGTCAAGAGATACCTCAATTAGCTTTTTCGACAATTGTCGGAAAAGCTGATGGGCAGATAGGCCCCCCGGTCCCAGAGTTTCTACCCCAAAAGGTTCAAAAGTATAGATATTACCGATAACTACATAAATACATACATACATAAAATCACGCCTCTTTCCCGGAGGGGTAGGCAGAGACTACCTCTTTCCACTTGCCACGATCCCTGCATACTTCCTTTGCTTCATCTACATTCATAACTCTCTTCATGCAAGCTCGGCGGTTTCGGGTACTTTTGACCTGACCCTTTACCAGGACGTCCTTAATTTGATCAAGATATGTTCGTCTAGGTCTTCCCACCCCGACCTTTCCCATGTATATCTCCATGTATATCTGCTTAGTCAACCTGTTTTCATTCATCCTCTCCACATGACCGAACCATCTCAACATACCCTTTTCTATTCCTGTAACTACATCTTCTTTCACATCACAACATTCCCTTATCACACTGTTCCTTATCCGGTCACTCAATTTCACACCCAACATACTCCTTAACGCTCTCATTTCCACTGCATTTATTCTGCTTTCGTGCTTCTTTTGCCATACCCAACTTTCACTCCCATACATTAATGTCGGGACCAACACGCCCCTGTGCACAGCCAGTCGAGCCTTTTTGGATAGTTTCTGACTGCTCATAAAGGCATGCAAAGCTCCATTCACCATGTTCCCCGCGTTCACTCTCCTTTCAATATCACTATCACACTTACCATCTGATGTAAACTTTGATCCCGATAACTACATGTTTGCGCCTTTTGAGGTTTTTTGCCTCATTTGAAGCAGAACGGCCTTAGATTTAGTAACCTGAAGATGAGACGGCGCAAGTGTGTCGACACAAGTAGCATCCCACACCAAAGACCGCCCCAATCTCCAGGGTACCAAAGTCATACCATCCGGTCTCTTGGGATCATCCCTAGCCAGACCGTTTGGTTCTAGGAGGATTATATCATTTAGGGCGGCATGGCGCCCTAAACGGCCGGCACTCCTAGGGCATGAGAGGCCGTGGTGTCCATAGCCGACAACGGTATCCCCGCAAGGACAACTATTATTAAAGACTAACGGTATTTCATGTGTTGAGCATTCTGAGATAAAGCAGCTATACGACCCTAGCCACGTACACAATTAAACAGAGAGACAGATGTTGTATCAAGGTTTCACTACAGTATAAATGAAGGGACTGGGTTTCATTATACTTATGTATATTTTATATTTTGAATTCAAGTTAAAATTACCGACAGAACAATATTTTTACTTATATTACTGCTACATAGAGTATATACGAGACGTGCTTATGCATATTATGACGCTTGCAACTTTTTGCATCGTAATATTTCAGAAACGGTAGCTTTATTGAAAAAAAATATTGATTCCTTTTTATAGATATCTTTATGATCTACAATCTATGTCTGAGGTAATTTTCCTATAAAACTTACCGTTTTGAAGAAAATCGTGAAAATCCCTTTTTCCTACCTTTGACCTTGGGTAATTTTTTTCCTTAAACCGGAATCATGGGGAATTTTGAAATAATGCTTTTGATTGTGTTTTAAACAATTATACTCATTTTCAGCTTGATGGGAATTAATGTAGCTTCATTCCTATTTTTTGGTCTAAATTGACCGGACTGAAAATAAAATGGAGAAATAAACCATCTACGCAAAGACCGACATCCGCGCGAACGGAGTCGCGGGGGAAAGCTAGTAGAAAATAAAAGTTGTTTTACTTCATTATTTTAATAAAAGTTGGGGGTGCCTAATACTTTTGGCCAAGGCTGTATATGTATTTAACTCATAACCTCTCACTTTAAAAATATGTTGGTGGTCGGATGTTTTGTAGGATTCTGTGACAGTCAATGCCCGTTTGAATGCAGATTAAATTTATATTAACCATACATGATACGGCATTTGATCGATTGGATAACAAGGAGTAGGATGCGTTTCTCCCACGCTTTCCGTGGCCGATGCACCGCCACCGGAGATTGTGGGGGGTGTGCGTGATTCTGTGGTTCGTTCCACTCTGTGTGGCAGCCAACCGGCTATACTTGCCAATTTAGTAAATCCTCGCGCCATCCTTTTGTAAACAAAAGTCATTGTTTCGACGCGGTCAGTTTGATGATAGCGACTTGCCTTAGCGGGCGCGTGTGGTGTCATCTTTATATTATTTGTAGTGGATCTGACTTCCGTTATGAAGTTTTGGAAATGTAGCACCAAGAACGAGCGCCGTGCCGCGGCATTTGGTGAGTTAAATTAATAGGCATCTACAATTTCATCATGATGTTCAGATTGATTAACTTTATAGTGCTCTATTTATGTCACTTTATTGAGTTAGCCTACTTTCAGGACGTTGCCTAAGAAGTTTCTTCATTTGTCTTGATTGAGAATTGCATTGAACATGGACGCGACAATTTTTCTCGGACTACTGCGTGGGGGTCTCGCTTGATAATTATTTTTTATTAGTTTTTAGAAAGGTAGTCTTAGGAATTCTGTTGTATGGCTGCGAACATTATAAACCAGAAGACATGAGAACCATGTTGACAACATGTAGTTCTTCTACGTTTTGGTAATTTCTGCCTTCTTATAACATTACATGGCCTTGGCTTCTTAGAAAAAACAAGCAATGATGACACCATTGTATGATAGATCAAACAATTACTTAAACGACTTAGTTGAATAATTGCGCAAGAATCGGTTTGTCTGTTTGTAAAATATTGTTGATATAGCTGAATATAAATATTTCAAACATTGTCGAGTTAGTAACGAAAATTCATAATGAATACCTACATATATAACTGATTTTATGTAGCAAGTTTTAAGTTTTTCAAACATATAGGTTCATATAAACTTTTGATTCACGTTCGTAGCTGATCTTTGATAACCAGATACAAATAAGTACTTACGTCAAGTAAAAATGCTTATAAACACAAATTTTTTCACAAAAAAAGTCCTTCCTGAAGTACCGGAGATTATTTTATACTCGTATCTCTCTAACTCTAACAGGTTTTTTTTAATTGGTAATGTACATCAATTCCTTTATCACCCGAAATTATTATTTTTTAAAGTTTATTTTCTTACATGTATCGTAGTGACCGAGCTCGGCTCCGTTTTTTTGTGAAATATTATCGACTCACTAGAAGTTTTGGGATAGTTTTTAAAAGTAACAAAGTCCTGAACAAAATTGAGTTAGTTATATAGTTCACGCCTATTAAATAATGATGATTTTTTTCTCGAACTAAAACTATACGTACAGGATCTGTTAATATACCTGGGTAGTAACCAATTTTTCAATTTTTCTCCTAAGAATATCGAAACTTCGATGTGAGCTACATAATAAAGGAAATTCGCTGGTTATTACACGTGTAGGTATTTCCCGTCTGAGTTGGTGCGTGACTTGACCGACAATCCTTTATTAGTTCGTGTGCCAACAGCCAACCCTTCTTTTTGCAGAATCACTTGAGCTCGTTTATTCTGTGGGAGGAGGGTGTTCACTAATTCCATATTTGAAGACAGCGTCAATTGTTGGTTTATATTTAATTATCGTAACCGTCATCTTAAATTTGCTGTATTATTTCTAGTGTCCTCCCACGTGTAATGGTAAAACATGTTTTACCGCTATCTCCGACCAAACTTTTATTTAAATTCGTCGAATAAAAGTATACCTAATATAAATATCTATCTCTATACCTATAAATATATATATATAGAAAGTCAGATGGGACTAGCTAGGTGTGGTTTAGTGTCCTGACATAAAAATTACTTAAAAAAATGTCTCCCTTCCCCTAAGGGCCAATACAGGGAGTCAACTTTTATTTAGGTATTGCGATTGTCAGTAAATTGTGTGAGCAACAGCTAGTATAAAATAATATATAGTCAATATACCTTCGTAAAACCGCCTCCCATTCTGATTGCTATGCACGCCACGGCTCGGCCATCCACTGACTGGCTTTTGTTTGCCGATGGCATTGTCCCATCCTTCCCTGACCCAACTTTTACATTGGTAGGTTCTCATAGATACGTTTTGTGTTTGATTTTAAATCACGGTCCATTTTCATTCCCGTCATTTGAATGGTGATAATAAATGTAGTTGTCATACTAGGTATTTTTATATAGGGAAGTGCTAATATCACTGATGATTTATATGAGATCACGATAAAAAGCAGTTCAATTGAGTTTCAAAAATAAACTTTCGTTAGCCTAATCTCAACATAGTACTTAATCTTAATTTCTCAAAAAATCGTCAATCAATCAACTTCCTTACCCCAGCAGAATGTATTGTCTCTGGTGTTAGTGAAATAACAGTAGCCTAGATATTACAATAAAATTATCTCTTAATCAGGCAACTAAATGTTCTGGAAAGAAATATCACTTTCAGATTTTTATCCAGATAAAAATCTGAAACAGCATGCTGTTAACTCTGTGCATATCGCGTTTTACTCTTGATTGCAGGAAAGCCGAGATCCGAATGTAGCTGAGAGTTACCCATTTAACTTCAGCTAAAGTTGTATAACGGTAATTGATTAGGGAATTCCTATCAAAGTTACCAGATTAACGGTTTAGTTTTTGTTAAGCACGACAAATATAATCATAAGAGTAATAGCGAAATCGTATGTAGTCACATACGGGTAGGTACCTATTCAATAGCCGTTTTAAAATTGGTTGTATTCGGTCATACACATAAATGTATAAACATTATAACAGTGGATAAAATAGGTGAATGCGAATACAATACAATAAGTCATCATCAGTCAAACGTTGGTTTAGATTTTATGACATAAAAATAAAGATTTAACAGAAAACATACTGTGTCGATTAGGCATTACGATATATTCATATGCTTCACATCTTCTTCCTCCTTTTTTTAGTCCCGGATGCATCCTCACCACTAGATTACCCAAATACCAAGTCAGGTTTTTACACTAAGTGACTCCCATCTGTCCTGCGCAACCTTTGCAGGTGCGCCTAATCCGTATTAGATCAATGGTTACACATCTATTTGCCTATATGTGCAGGTTTCCTCATGATTTTCTCCCCTACCGTAAGATCATCGGTTAGTATTCAAACTAATGTATTTAACTTTGAAAATAGTCATTTGTACATGGCCGATGTGGGATTTGAATCTGTGCCTTTCCGCGCATCACGCATTTTAACCGGCCACCTTACCGATTCGAACACCGACGCTCTTATATTCATATGCTTCCCATCTTTGTACGTAATTGTTTGCTCTACGTAATCATAGGTATTTGTCTACCATACATAGTGAAAAGTTCCGATTATGATTAATGATTTTACCCGTAACATATGCCTAAACTTAAAACACCCGTAACATGTGCCTAAACCGTAAATACTGTGATTACCACAGTATTTACGGTTTAGGCACAACTCTATTTTCAACTATTGCTCTATTGATAAAGGTTGTTTATATTTTAACGTATTATTTACTACTCTTTTATGATTTATACGTCCAAATTTTAGGATTTTTAGATCTACTTAAAATAAAACCTAGAGCCTTTCTACGCAGTTACAATTCTGTTATCTCAATATTTATTGCATTAAACCACGTAATATTACGTGGCGCATGTAGAATTCGTTGGAGCTATTGAATAATTTTGACGTCAAAATTATGAAACCGCACATTACCTAATAAATACTTAACACTCCAGTCTGTTTGTGGTATAAGATGGAAGTGCTAACTCTAAATCTATCATTAAAGAAAAGACCATGCAAAGTATTTATAAGAAAGTTTTGTGTATAATCTGCCCCATTTTTTACTTAGTATAAATTTCAAAAAGCAGTTTCTGCTTGCTTATAAAAGAGCTGAAGTAAAAATCTTCTGGGTAGCAGTAGGGTGATCATTCCGCGATGGCAGAGCTACACGAGACTTAACGTGTATAATACAGAAGTAAAGGGTTTCATTTAAAAGAATTTGTAAAAAGTTAACAAAGTTATATAGGTAAATATTATGTAAATATCCACCCGTGATTAGTATTATTCTTTTAAACTTAATTTCACCTGTCTCTTTTACCTGAACGTTATACGAGTTACCTACTGGAATCAATAACTCAATCAACCACGCAATGTTAATCTCGCAGCTGAAACGGAAAGCTATGAACGCGGAAACCACTGGTATAAATAGATTTATTTGACCGGAATCAGAAGAAACACCACAGACAACTAAACCAACATCCGATTTCAAAACATTTCGATCTTAACTGCGAGAGAATTGTTAAAAGGATTTAGAATTTTCCTACCTACCTACCTACATATACCTACACTCGAAATGTCACTATAACCAGGATACCTTTGGGGCACATACAAATACATACATATAATCACGCCTCTTTGTTTATAGTAGACAAAGACTAAATCTTTCCACTTGCCACGAGCCCTGCAAATTGCTTTCGCTTTATCCACGTTCGTAACTCTCTTCATATAAGCCAACGGTTAAAGGTATTCCTAATCTGACCTTTCGCCGGGAAGTTTCTGATTTGATCAAAGCACCGTTCGCCTAGGCCTTCCGCTTCCAACGTTCAAACTCTCCTTGTATATTTGCTCAGTGAACCTGTTTTCGTTTATCCTCTCCTCATGGCCATGCAGTACCTACGACATCAACAAATCTTGTGTCACAAATCGATGTTCTTAAGACATAGAAGAACCATTCCGAAAAATATGTTTACGTTGATCACCATACTATATGTTGTCTTTCAGTACGTCTTTCTCCTGTCACATTTTCAGGGAGTAAAAGGCGCTTACCAACAAAAGCTTTTTAGCTTAGTGCGGTTTGCGGCTGCCAAACTTTTGTTCTATTACATCATGTGTTTACCGTGTAACAAGTATTTCTTATTATGTCGAGTATATTATAATTTTCTTTTTTTTAATTTTATAAATAAGATCTAATAAATGTGTTGATCAATATTTTAGAGTGCTTAATTTAGTAACCTATCATTGAGCCATCCAGCTGAAATGGGTCTTTAGTTTTTTTTTCGATTCACATCATAATGTCTGAAATCAAGGTCAAGGTAAGATTTGTTTTTTATTTTGCTCATCTATTTTTACTTCGCGATTACCGCCCCATATCACGTTTCGTGACAACCAATAACAGCAGGTAGACCCTTTCTAAAATGTGGGTAATTTCGCTGAAATCCGTGATAATAGCGTGAGAGAACGGTGTAGATAATAAATTCGACATAAGTGTAAGTATGAATAAATTAATTATTAAGCCACGAGGTAAAATGCTCGTAAATAATAACACCCTCCGCCTTTAAAATACAAAAGATTTATCCTTTTATAATATAGACTTATTTATGAAACCACTTTTATAAATTTACATACATATGGTCACGTCTATATCCCTTGTGGGGTAGACAGAGCCAACAGACTTGAAAAGACTGATAGGCCATGTTGAATAAGCCCGCAAGGGATACAGATTTGATTGTTAAAATATGAATGAATATCATATAAAGTATCTCAGTACATCGACATTATCTTCGCTTAGAGAAGGCAAGTTATTTCAATAACTATAGTCTATTGCGTAACTTTGTCGGAAACTTAGCTTCAACTTAGATGAGACTAAATCGTGAAGTACTATTTTATATTTAAATTGTAATAATCAATTATATTAAACCTTTTTCTCCCGTGTCATTTTGCGTGTTCCGATTGCACTCTCCACATCATATAGATATGTATTTGTTTATCCTATCTTGTGTGGGTTCCATGTGAATTCACACATTTCCGAAAACTGTGCTCATTCTGACATAAAATATTGGTTAAATAATAATAGCTTAATCGGTTAACATATAATTAAACCAGAATAATTTTTATAAGTTTGATGTTTTTGTTACATTTTCATCATTATAACGCGTAAATTATAAAGGACTAGCGACCCGAACACTACATATAAACCTTCCTCTTGGAATACTTTACCTATTAAAAAAAGTGCATCAAAATCCATTGTGTAGTTTTAAAGATGTACGCATACAAACACCCACACATATGTATAGTGACCGACAAGGGAAGCTACTTTTCTTTATATTACGTAGGTGATAATGGAATGCTTACTAAATGAAAAACAAGAATGTTTTGAAATTATAATTTTGTTATTTTGGTATTTACCATTTTGTTAATTAACAGTCTGTAACTGAATTGTTAGTCATAATCAAAACATTAAAGACAATGACGAAGAGTAATAAGTACTTAATTGTCTTTATTCTCAGCCGATCATTGTATATCATTGATGCAGTAATCAGCTCACGAGATCGTTATGATTGGATAACTTCATTAGCATTTCTTACTGTCGTTAATAGCATTACTTACGTGATTTCTTAGTCGTAGAAAAATAAATAACATCACATGAACTGTTTAATTTGCACATTTTGGGCAATTGGGACATGGGACAGTGTTGCTCAAAAGATAAATTGATGTCGTTACTTCGCCCCGGGTTTGTTTTATGGTTTTGCAAATGTGATGCCCCAATTTCGAAAATCATTAAAATTGGCTTAACTTCAAAGGCTCGTAATCCTAGCAGTAAAGTGTGAAACAGTCTCTTGTATCATTCACGACTTGTTATCAAAACAAACGTTGTCAGTTTCGTCACATGCAGATTACATCACACGCGTCGCATCGCGAGATGTAGGGCGGCGCGGCGGGAGCCAGTCATCCCATTGCGGAAGGACGGCGCGGCGTACGGCGAACGGAACGTGCCCGGCTGCCAGTCCGCTCGTGTTGTTGACAATAGCTACTCGATACGCGCCAACGCTCGTCGCTTGACATTTCGAAATTTTGTCAATCATTCCCGATTTAAAATACCTACACAGTGACAAATGCAAAAAAAGACAGTGATATGAGAATACGCTTCGAAGTGCCCAATAAGTTGGAGATAACGTTCGGGAGAGGTAGTGTTTATTGTTCTGTTTGGATCAGTGGAGGCGATATGCAAATGGCTTTTGCAAAATACACTAACATTAACACATTCTTTCAGAGAACTTTCAGTAAGTACTCGGGTGATTGTTTTAAGACTTAATTGACGTGAGAAACCTTTAGTGTCAACTAGTCTTAGCTCATGTTCAATAGGCCCGGTCCTTGTTACCCGCGTAATTCCGCAACTAGACCTACCGCGCTGATTTCAAGTTTGAGAACAGCTGATCGTAATTAGCCTTCCAACCGCTTGTTGCATTCAGTAGACCGTTTAATTAAAAATGTTTAAACCGCATAGTTATATTTTCTTTTTTTTTTGCAAACCGTATAATGCTTCTAAATTAATTTTAGCATAAACTTATCATAAAAGTGGATGATCCTTATTTTTGAACATTTCAAAGTAAAGGGGTACTTTGAAATTTTCAAACATAATTACAAACTTCTCTTGTTTACAAGCATTCAGCTCTACTTTATTTGATATCCATATCCATTAAACCAATGTTTTTTGCAAACAGTAATAAAAATTGTTAATACTGTTTTGAATGACAAATCAAAGTTAACAAAGAGCTCTTGCATAAAACTAAATCACTGCCTTGTAAAGGAAGACTTAGTTATGCACTGTCCTCAGAATTATGCCGTTAACCGAAGGGTTTACATCGCATTAGCGATATAACACTAGTTAATGTGCCAATGTTTATTTATTTAAACTCAAAACTGAAATCAATACAAAAAAAAATATCATGGTATATACCACGTACCTACTTAGGTAATTTACAATATTTTATCAATATATCTGCATACCTGCATTTACCAAATTAATATGTGTTAAATCCTACTACTATTATAAAGGCGAAAGTTTGTATGGATGTTTGTTACTCTTTCACGCAAAAACTACTGAACCGATTAACATGAAATTTGGTATGTAGGTAGCTGAAGACCCAGAATAACACATAGGCTACTTTTTATCCCAGAGTTCCCGCGGGATTGATAGGGTTTCCATGCGGACGAAGTCGCGGGCGGCCTCTAGTAACTACATATATGCAAAAATTTAACTCGTGTAAAATTTTCATCTCAAACACTGCACTAACAAGCGTTTACTCCTCACCCTAGCTGGAGATAATTTTAACTCAATAACTCGAAGTTAAAAGGAATAAGACTACATTTGCAGCTAACGCCTAACTAACGAGGGTGACGTCCGTTTTATAATTAAAACTGGAATATCACACACTAAGCTTGTTAAAGTTGTAAAGGATTAAGTACAGGATAAGGCCTTGTCCGTATTTATTATACATACTTATGTATAGTTACGTCTATATCCCTTACGGGCAAGACAGAGCCAACTGTTTTGAAAAGACTGATTGACCACGCTCAGCTTTTTGGTTTGATGATAGAATTGAGATTAAAATAGTGACAGGTTGCTAGCCCATCGCTTAAAAGAAGAATCCCATCCCGTTTATAAGCCTATCCCTTAGACGCCTTTTACTATATCCATGGAAAAGAGAAGGATTGGTTCTATTATTTTTTTTTAAATTGGCGCCGGGAACCACATTGCACATATCTATACCTTTTGGTCGATAAAAAAATAACTACATTAAGTACTGTCTTTTTTTTGCAAACAAGATAGTCACAATATTTCAAGGCCATGATTACTTTGATAGAGTTGAGATTCTGATAAATATAGCTAGTCCATCGCTTAGATGAAAATTTCAAGTTTCTAATAAGCCTTTCTCATAATTGAATATAATATTTTGCTGCTATAAGAAAAAGCCATGTTGTACCAAATTCCATATATAAAACTTACAATGTCTCTTATTTGACGTCATTGTGCCCTTACCTGGAATATAATAGCGCCAAACGCAGGAAGCGCCGTCAAAGTCTGTCTATCAAATGAATCAGATAACGCCCGACCGAGCCGTCGCGGTCCTTGCTCTGTGGTCGCATAACAAATGTTAACTAAACTCCGAGTAACATCAAGTAACAAACGATAAATACTTCGGATGTTCGATATTCCCAAGTTTGTGGAATGGAAACTTGACAGTTGGTTTGAAACAAGTTTCAGTTCATTAATGTAAGTTCCTACACAAAAAAGAACATACAAGAGCATTAATACAAAAAAATTAGAACATGGTGATTCTGTAGTACCAGTAGAATCCTTGTTATATTAAAGCACGTTTTCCTCGTGGACCAACTTTTAAAGGTATAAATAAGAGAGAGCGATATAGAAAAATTCGTACGATCGTTCCGTGTGAAGCTTGCTCATATGAGTTTTTTCAGTCAGTTTTGTAATCAGAAGCATTTCATGCAAAACTGCACCAGAATTTAAAAATGCGTTCGGGTAAAAGTGATAACTATAACATACCTAAGTACTTATGTTTTCGTATTATCAATTTTTCAATCATCGCATATTATGTGTTGACTAACAGGCACATATGTTTCATTTCCATAAGATAACTTTGCTCTACGATAAGGTAATCCTAATCCGTATTTGGTGTTAAAAACAAAATAACATCATTGTCATTCATTGTTTCGAAAAGCCTGTGTAATTGCCTACGAAGCGGAGAAACCGTTTTTAACGTTAGTAACCTAATTATTGAACCCGTTTACTCTGAAACGAAGTACGAAATCGATCAGCGTAAAATTAACGTCAGTATTACAATACCAGAACACTGAAGCCTATGTTCCAAGTTCTTTAGTGTAAAACATGCCAATTCTAAGTGTAACTACTACAAAAAATGGTATTTTAATTAGCGCAAAAAACGTTAAGAATTGCTCTTGCGTTATTACACATTTTTGCCGAATATCATTATCGTTACTTCCAGTAAAAAAGTGGTAAGTAAGAATATTACATGTTCGGTATTTTTCATCCTGAAAAAAGGTATTTTACCCGTGGGATTTGCGGGCAACAACAACGAACGTCTTACACGAATCGAAAATTTAATCGTATTTACAGATTTTCCACAATCTTGGTAAATCTTATGAATTAAGGGGTGGTCAAACTGACTATTCTTTGGTAAATACTTATCTATTCTGTAAGTAAAGTTAAATATATTGGTATGAGTATGTTCCACCTGGCCTCACACTTCCAATGTCGATGACAAGACATTTTCTAAGAAGTAAACAAATTTTGTTAATTACAGCTTCAGTTATAGTTTTTACTCGTTTATGTAGCCAAACATACATACATACCTAAAATCGCCAATTTCCTGGAGAAGATTGCAGAGACTACATCTTTCCACTTGCCAGAACCTAACCCTCGGACAACACACATCATAATGACGTTATCTTTAAAGTACACACCAAGTGGATCTCTCTCTCTAAGAAATTATTAATTTAATCAAATTAGATTAGTTTATGCTGTTGTCTGTACTTTTCATGGTCCAAAACACTTTCATTCGATTTTGATGAATGGGTTTAACAGATATTTTATCTCAAACCGACAAGCCGCGCAACCATGTGGAACAAATTAACGAGTTATTACTTTATAAGTAGCGGGTTAAATAGTTAACGCCGCACCACATCTCAATGAAGATATGGTATGGCGAAGTGAAATACATAAATCAGCGACATCGTTTTTCCTTACTAAAAATTATATTACTTTCTTTGCATGCGCTCTATTGCAATACACAAGTAGGCAGATACTACATCTTTTGCTTCATCCACATTGATAACTATCTTCGTGCAAGTCTTGTCTATCTACCTTATACTCGTACTACAATGCAATATACCTACATATTTAGGTAAACGAGCCACTTCTAATAAATATGTGTATAAATCCAAGGCTGCTTGTTCATAAAAAAATATTTAATTAATAGTATATTATTACTGAACCACGTAAGGAATTGTACTATTACTAAATCTATGTAACGAGCGTTTAACAGTGTTTCAAGAGTTGCTAGTATTATTTTTAATTGTTTTTAAAGTATATGCTTTTCAAAGTTACTAATAATAAATAGCCCAGTGTTGTGCCTTTACAGTATGAAAGGTAAAGTTCAATAGTATCTACCAGTCAATCAATATAACTATTATAAAATGTATATTTTTATAAATATTTTAAGTGAATGAGAGACATCGTTCGGTCGAATTTACTGGCAGCTAGAAACTATAATTTGCCTTTTATCATCCATAGGGGACATAATATTCCATTTAAAAAAGTGCAAGTACTAGCAAGTTTTGAATAAAACTTCTACCATTCTTATGATCAAGTAATTAAGTTTTCCCAGATATTTGAAAGAATAAAAGCATGTGTTTGACAGCGTGGATTTGAGAGCGTTTGCGCAAGAAGCAAGGACAGTAAAACAATGGCAGAATTAATCTAGCAAAGAACGGGTGCGCAGGCGCTGTCTTTGGGCTGCCAATGTCGCTAATGGCATAATAAATTGCTCTGTATATTTTAATAATACATTGGGTGAAGATTTCGAACGTATCTTTTCAAATGATAAAGAAATAAAATTAAAAAAAAAAAACCAAATTTACTTAAATCAAAACCTTGCCCTTGATAGCTTTAAAGTATAATTTAAGTGAGTCTGATTCGGAATTATTTTCTTCCGGTGATGATTCAGCCTGTCAGTGGCAGTGTTTATCGAATTGAGTGCAAATTTTAGCTGTTATGTTTAAGTTATAACAATTTTTATGGTCTACTCGGATATGGCCTTTGTTTTGGAGTGTTGAACCTTAAAACCGACCATCAACTTAATGAATAAATTTAGGCTAGAAAACATATTTTTCTTACGAACTCACTATTATTTCTTCAGGATGTTTTGTTTCTTTTCGCAGTTTACATTGCACTGAAGGAATTTCAATAAAATACTCTCATGATTAGAATGCTTTAAAAGAAAATAAACACATTGTGGCTCTCGGTAAAGTGAATAAATAAAACATTTGAAATAATATTTATCGTTCATTGTTTTTCTGTCCATTGTATGCTCAGTTCCGCGAGTTCGTGAGATAGGTGGGATTCCTCAGATATAATAAAGTCGTATTGTCCGTCGGAGCGTCCCGGCGATCGGTTCTAGTCTGTTTGTCGGCATTCCTCCATTGCCCCAGTGCACTAGTTCCATCAAAGCCAGATGATTCGGATGCCTGCGTTGCTCGTCTCCGCGCGGATCAATCAAACCTGTCTTTTTGCGGCCCGCTTTACTTATACTATTTCTACTGGTTTGTATCGATGTAGTTTTTATTTTCAAGGCTTATTCACTCCAAATTAGTTAAGACATAATTTTATTCCTTTCTTTAGTTAAGACATAATTGTATTTGCTTCCAATGAGTAAGCAGCTTACCATAGGTAGAGTGCCTATGAATAAGGATTGGTTTCCTTCCTGGTCTTCTGCCCAATGCTTTGTTTTTCGGAAATTTCGAGAAAAAAGCAACCTTTGTTTGACCTCGGATAAACCTTTAATGTTTATTTATATATTCAGGTAACGGAATTATATTTAAAAACAGAAAACTGGTACCTGTAAGTTTAAGTAGTATATGGAGTTATGGGAAGGTACTACTTACTAGAAATCGAATATTCAGTGAATGCTGTAAGGAAATGTGATTATAATCGGTATTATTATAACTGCAACCTCTGAGCTATTTAAAACTGATAAAGCATCTAGATTGATCTCTTGGCGATCCTCGTTATCTCAAAGATTATCCCGAGCGCGCCGATAAGGTTTTCCAATTGATACTTCAGCCAGTTGTGGTTGGACGCTAACATTGTGGTGTACAGTCGTGTGCTAATGTAGACCATATCACGGGTTATTAGGCCATATGTTAGAGTGTTCGATTGTGAGGTTGTGTGTCAGAGGTTGTTATGTCGGAACGCGATAGTACCAGTGTGAGTGTGGTCGCGGTCGGCGCGTGCTGCCGCGTGCGCCGCAGAATGCAGTGCTTCGGAATTAGAGGTAAACATACATTTTTATCGAAATAACCATGATCCAATATATTAACACGTCTTTATCCATTACGGGGAGAACAATCTCGAAAGAACTAAAAGTCCACTTTTTATAATAGAACTGAGATTCGAATAGTATCCAATTCAAGTAATTTAAATAGAATAATATGGGTAAGATTCCCCTTAAAAGGTTGCGAAGGTCGGACGTAACTTGCTTCGCGTAAAAATTTACTATATCCGAGATCATGGGCGCACGCCTGACTCCTCTCCAGGGAGGTGAGAGAATTTAACCAGGACTAACGTCGGGAGGAAGAAAAGATATGAAATCGAATATATGTGATCGTGAAACTGCATACAATAATCACAGAATCGGGGACAGGTGATCCCTCCTCGTGTAGCTACTATTTTGCAGTGTGGTGCGTGGATGCAGTGTCCGATAGGCCGCGGGCCGGGCATGGTCTGCGCACGCGCTTATGAAGTACCATTCCATGTGCCGTATCAAGTGTTGTGTGTTACTCGCGCAGATGAGATTCAGTCTGTTTTTTGCTACTAGGAGACTAGGCAAGTGTTTTAGTTTGAGTAAAGTTAATCTAAAATGTGACACAATTTGGGTATCTTTGGATTAAATATTGAAATTGATTTCGTGCTGCTAACGCTTTTATTTGATGGAAAATTTAATATGAATACATTACAGTACCTACTGAAATAGGTACAACGAGTGCAATAGGAATATAAATCCGAGGAGAGCTAAAACCACAGGCATAGGCATAGTACTACGTATATTGAAAATTTTAATTAGATTTCACACGATCAATGGCAGCTGCGCTTATAACATCAACAAAAGCAACACTCAAACAAATCACTTTTTAAAATTTTAACCGTGAATGAAAACAATATTAATCCATCTACCATTTCGTGTCCTGAAGTGAAGTTCCCTTTGCGAGTTTCAAAACTATTAAGTTTACCCAGTTTTCCCCGTCGCGAAATGGAGTTAGCAAGTAATATGCCCGGCAAGATATTAAAGTTTGCCAGCCTACCGCAAATTTCATTTAGGTGGTCCGCTGACAAGATGGAAATTTTATTCACTTATAAACAACTAGCTTTTGCGCAGGGCTTCGCTCTCATAGCCAATTCCAGAAAAAAATACCTATATCACTTCCGAAGGTTTATTTCATATCTGTACCTACCAAATTTTCTGAAAATCAATTCCGTCGTTTTTGAGTTTTTTCGTTACAAACATACAAAAATACAAATAATTCCTCTTTATTAATAGTATGGAGAGTGAATGTCGATAGTGTGGACTATGTGTACTTAGCAAAGTATCATAAAAATCTGAATAATATTAGTACTAATTATTCTGATTACGTGACTAAAAATAATTGTAACTACATTGCTAAAGTCATTTTACTATATAATTAGGTAACGGTTTAAGATTGTTTTCTTTCAACCTTTAACCAAAATTCCAAAATTTTTGGGCAAAAGTCAATATCAAGCAACTTGTTTAAATATTCCATTATCTCACTTATCAAATAACAGATGCGTTAATTCAAATATTATAAATTGATTACTTAACCTTGTTCTTGTTATAAACAGATAGCTTTATCTAATACTACACAGACTTACCAAGTTTATATACCCTGAGGTCACTTAATTTCTGAATATAACATGTGACATCTTACTTATGTGAAAAATAACAAATCTGTGAAATAATTAATCTACTCTAATATAAACTTTCGCGTTGCATTTATACGTTTGATTAATAATATAGGTATTAAACGCGCACCTAACGTACCTTTATTTTATCTCGGACGTTTCAAATCATGTTACAATAATCCGTGGTCACCGTGCGACTGACCACTGTCGCTCGTATGGCTATAAAAAATTGTATATTCACCGTAAATGAAAAAAAAAAACTTGTTGTTATAATATCTGACTGATAGGAATGATAGAAACTGTTTGTTATTATAGTTATTATATTAATTCCACTAGCTGTCCTGGCAAACGTTGTTTTGCCATATAAATAAATTTTAAGTAATTTCTAGTTATGAAAAAAATATGTTTAAATATGTTAAGGGTGGACAACCCTTATCACAAATGGGTATGAAAAATATATTGGCCGATTGTCAGACCTACTTAATATGCTCACAAAATTTCATGAGAATCGGTCAAGACGTTTCGGAGGAGTACGGGAACAAACATTATGACAAGAGAATTTTATAGATAAGATTTTCAAGATCGACATGGCATAAGTAGTTTGGCATGAACGATCTTGACTTTAACCATGTTTGCTCTTCTCCTAATATTTGTAAATTTAATTTAATTTTCTATTCTATATTGTACAGTTGTTTATCGTCCTAAATAAATATAAATGAATAAGTACATCAACAACATCAACTACATAATTATAAAGTTAAGTGTCCATGTTTGTGATCAACCCTGTTTCTTGCTGATACCTTATTATCTGGACTTACCTTAGGAGCGCACAACAAGGGATACTTGTCGTCGATGAGATTAGACGGCGTGGGCACGGCCCGCATATCAATGAGGTCAGTGAAGAATCCTTTAGTTTGGCAGATTCGTACCGTAAATCATCTTAGGTAGAGTCTGCTGAAATATTCGACGACCAATAGGAAAGAACTGAATTTTAAACCAAGTATATCGTTTGTTTAAAAAAGAAAGAAGATCAAGAAATATAAATATATTCAGAAATCATACTAAAGATTAGTTACATAAGATGGTTTTTGATGTTAAGAACTTTGATTATTTAATGTATTGTTCTAATGATAAATTTAAATTTGTTTTCGTCAAAAAGTATCCTATGTCCTTCTCTGGTACTCTGCACTATATGATGTAATTATATGAAGATAGGTTCAGTGGTTTAACTTACACACTTTCACGTTTATACTTTAAGTAGGTAATATGTAATCACAGGTAAATGTATCATATTACAGCAGTATCTTTATAGTAAAAAAATTTAATGTAAAAACAATGCTAAGATGTTAATTATCAAACTTCTTATCGCTAAGATGCTAAACAGTTAAACGTCAGAAAATTACATAAACACCTTTGCATATGTATATCCTAAAGGTGTAAAATGTAAATTAGATATTATTTCAAAAAGATCATACAATGTAATGGTAACATTAAAGTAAGAGGGAGGTACCTACCTTTACTTATGAATGTTAAACGTAACGTTAAACTGCTAAATTACGCAATTTTCACCTAAGCAAATAAGTTGAAGTATGATGGTGTAATTTTGTTCTAAGAGATCAGAAGAAATATACGGAAGAGTTTCACTGTATTATAAAAAAAAATACGATGACCATGGTAGATTCTAATACCCAAGTTCATAGAAGAGTTCATTCATGAAAAAAAAACATATCAAAATCATACTCATGATTTATGATTTCTGAAGATCCATGATATGATATAGGTACTTGTGGAATGTACTTGTACAATGAAATACTTTTGGCTTACAGTTTACAAAATAAAAACCACGATGTTCAGACAACCTAGCAAGATCTGGGAGGCCGAATTAAGGGAAGGCTTATAAAACTCGAGATACCTCTTTTAGGTAAAAGGCCAGAATCCTATCATAATCTAAAGCTACAGTCCACCATAAACGAGAGCTGAACGTGGCCTTCAAGACTTTTGAAGATTGTTGGCTCTGCTTGCTTACAAGGGAAAAGACGTGATCCACAACATCCTCGTTAAATTTAACCTATGATGTAAATACTATACTTAGATCTTAGATGTTCTCTTGCGTAATTATGGAAATGTATTCGATGGGTTATAACGTTTTCTCTAAAGGAAGTAATATACGAATGATGGATTTCTTATGGAAGTGTTATATTTACGGATATGAGCATAATGTTATAATCTCCTTCTTGACTTGTTAATGTCATGATCATGAATTTCATGTTTCTTGGTATATTCTAATACGTAAGTAATTTTAATTTTTTAATAGCGATTAAAGCTCTCTACGATATATTATCTTTTACCACATTGTTTCCAAAAACCACATTATGTTTTTTCCTATTCTAAATTTATGACATTTCTAAGCTTTCTAATATAGGAATAGGATATAGGATTACATTCTCTCTCTCGTGATCTCGTCTCAATTTAGTATTTCTAATTGCATTTCTCCTTAAGACAGCAAAATTGTCATGCTTTAAAAATATTTGACAAAGTTTTAAAAGTCGACTACTTAAGCATCATTATCACCAAATTTGGTTACTATTTAGATGTTTTAGTTACTATTAAGATGAATGATAGTAAAAAATAAAATTCAATTTGTTAAAAACAAAAAAGGCTGCAAATATATATTTCAACAAAGCATATTATATGTTTCAAATTTTCTCAAACTGTCTTGAAAATCCCATAGAACACTAATGGGACGGTAAATGTGAAACCCATTTCTTTGTAGCGTCGATTTAAATTTTGAAATAGGTAAATAAAGTTTTTACATTTCTGTAGTCTATGATAGCGAGTGCCTCTGTTCAAAAGTTTAAATAGTGTTATCTCCTTTCCTCTGAAATAAAAAAAAACTATAGGTCTATAGCATAAACACATACATACTGTCTGAGTTCCTCCGTATAAACAGTGTTATCTCCGCACACTTCAGCGTTGTCAGATCTGACATTGGCCTTGCTTGCACGCCGCCCTTTGTGCGAAGGTTCTATTATGTAATTCTCTACGCTCGGACGGCGCTCACGTTTGTACGGAACATTTGTATTTTGTATCGGAATGTAATGCGGCCAGCGATGATAAACCATGTTTGTCCAATACATTTACAAAGCCTGTTGTAGGTATTATCGGTAACCTAGAAATTAAGAGTACTTTATTGTATTGATACTTATATTAGATGTAATGTTACTTCGAGCCGTGTAATTTCTGGCTCTTTAGAGGATTGATATTGGAGCACTCCATATCCTTTCCATGAATGTCGTAAAAGGCGACTAAAGGCACATTCATTGAGTGCAGCTTTTACTATGATCCAATATGGGTTAGGTTCCCCTGCGAAAGTTGCTTATTTTAATTATATAATTTCTTTCATCATGTGTGTGATTTTAACATCATTTCTAAACAAATCATTAAGATGGAACACATCAAACGACAGCTATAGACTTGGTCGCAAATTACCCGAAGCAAAGCTTCCGTTCGGCCTGAATTATAACTTGACCTTTGAATTGCCGTCGGCGGTCGTCGAACCGAGTAGAAATAGTTTGATGCGATGCACGCTAAGAAAGACGAAAGGAAATTAGAAACCTTTGTAAGGAAGAAATTGAAATACAAAAACACAACCTTGCAAAGGCATTGAACCGTAATGCTTTGTATTTAACTAGAGAACGCCCGTTATTCCGTCCGCGTAAAACGAAAAATCCCGTTAATTGCCATTCCCTTGAATTTTTGGAAACCCTAGACACATAAATTCTAGGTTGATATCCCAGCGATTTGGGCGTTATCTGCTAGTCACTTAGTTACGGTAAAGTTTTATATAAGGTTTTAAATTTTCACTCGACGAAACAAAGTCGACCGATTATGCACAGATTTCACACAAATCTCACGTTGTAAAAACTGTAAAAGTGGGACAGGGCCGGCCTCGTGGAACTTTCAAGGACCAAATTTTGAATGTCTTGAAAAAGGGAGATGTTAGGAGTACCCGTAATCGTTGAATATGCATGAAAAGAGTAATGAGTGTAGAGGAAGCGGGAGAGGTCTGTACGGATCGTAGCAAGTGGAATTCCATAGACTCTGCCTACCCCAATGGGAATCAGGCATGATGGTATGTATGTATGTCACACAAATCAACTTTGTAACATACTTACATGCATCTCAGCTGTATCCCTTTATGGGATAGCCTTAAAAATACCGAAGGCGTGTGTTATTTTTGACCGGAAGAGAGGTTCTCAATACGTTGGCATTTTTAAGTATTGTTTTAAGTATAATTTGATCGGGTGTACTTTTGGTTCAAACCCCAACGCCTGACGAATACGCCACCAACGATATTCTATAAGAAAGTGTCTCACCGATTCGATATTTAATGATATTATCATACGTTTACTATCTTACGTACAGCACACGAAGATCCTTGTTCAAACATTTAGATAACTTCTAAATAATGGCTTGAATACACGCAACCACTAACTCACAATGAAAAAGACAGGTACCTACTTATTTCTTTTTAACTTGCTGTTATTTGTCTGATCAAAGTTATTTAGTTGTAGTATAATGATACATATTACATAGATAGAAAATATACTTGTTTATGCTAAATATCAATAAGTCTGTTATTTTTACGTATTTCATCAACTCTTTAATAACAGAGAGTATACATACATATGAAAATTGGTTGACATGCAAACTTTAATATATAAGTATCTAGAGAGATGCTTCCTAGAGCCTAACCTTAGTGTAGCTCGCTTACTGTAGCAGGAACACTACAGTCTTTTGGAAAAGGCTTTCCGTAAAATAGAAAAGGCGTTGTTAACTATAAACATTAATATGAAAATTTTCGAATTAATTTTTAACTATGTACTTACATAACAAATGTAAAAATAATCACCGTTCTTTGTAAGTACTGTAACAGTACTCACGTTGAAACAAAGCTGAACAAAAGTTGGCTCGTTAGTCGCGTAGCATTCGACCGGTAGCCGAATGAGTTGTTACTCGCTTCATTATCAAGCCAAATTTATTGTGGAAATGTTCACTTCGATTAAGAATCACGTCGGTATTTGATTTCCTTTTCCTGGGTGCTCCATATATCTACATTGATAATAAAAAAAAAATATTTGTGGATTTGTATGTGTGTAACGAATAAACTCAAAAAATACTTAACCGATTTTGATAGAATAGACTTTAGGAATATGAAACGCTACTTTTTTTAATTTCCCACAGGAGCGAAGCCCCGCGCAAAAGCTATTATCAAATAAAGTTCCGATGGGTCTTTACTCTTTTCTGTTTTATTTTCGTAAGTTTTATTGCTAACCGATGTACTTACAATAAGGGGAAAACGTCGTGAGGAAACCTGCACATTTAGGCAACTGTGAAACCATGATCCAGTAAAGATTAGGTTTCCTTGAAAAGTTACGGAAGTTAGGCGGGAGTGGCTTCGTGAGAAAACCTAACTTACCAAAATCAGTGAACGTAACCAATTATAATACAGATGATAAAATTATATAGAGAAAATAGGTATATGTATGAAAGGAATAAATTTGTATGGCATAAAGTTTGTTTATAGCGTGCCCCAGTCACATTACGAAAAAAACGGCACATTTTAGTAAATTTTTACACAAAAACACAGTTTCACATTTATTTATGGTATTAATTAAAATTACTTATGGTTCATATTAATTTTCTTTTTTACCTTGAAAAGAATTAATCGTTAGTAAAAATTTTAGAAGGTGTATATTCACATTTTACATGAAAATAAAGTAAATAAGTAAGTAACTTTTGAATCAACTGCGCCGCGCAAAAAATTTAGAGGTTAAAGGTATCAGGAGGTACCAGGCTCAGGAATTTAACTGATGCCATGTATCAATGACTTTCTGAGTTTTCTACATTAATTAGTATGATTGTTAACCGATGATCTTATAATGAAGGAAATCATCGTGAGGAAACCTGTACATTTAGGCATCTTGATGCGTTACCAAGACTTAGTATTGATAAGGTTGCTAATGTTCCAAAGGTCAGACGGAGTCTTTTCGTGCAAAAAAACTGACTAACCCAATCCAGGCTTGAGGTGGAAATGGAGATTAATCCTCTGGTGGTAGTCTAATAAATAAATCGTTCATAAAACCAAAGGATACTGCCCCCTTATTATATCCTGTAGTTATCTCAAATTAAACGGTAAAGTGCAATCCTTTGTTAATACGTCGTTCAGTTAAAAATACATTACGCATATTGAAGTGACTGGTTAATGCAATGTCACTTATGATCCTACAGAGTTGTAAAGCTGAGTAACAAAACACAGTACCTACGAGTATTTTTTGTTTGTAATATATACCTTTTACCAAAATTTGAGATTCCTATGATGTTATGAGAGATCTTAAATGTACTTTATAAGCATTAGAATCGAATTAATATGACTACAGAAATGCTATATTAAATTCTTAAAACTACAAAAATGACGTACCTACTGAACGCACACAGTTTCCTACGCAGTTGTACTTACCTAGGTAATCAATCAAATAAAACCCAGAATCGGAATGCATAATGGAATATGAAATGGAATGGTAACTGATGGTGGGGAATTACCTCTAATTACCATTTGTATAGTGTTTAAATTTCAATGACTGCTATACAACATAGTGTACCTGACAGCGTGTAGCTTAACAGCGTGCTACGTCGTCGGCCGTGATGGATAGGCCTCGGCTTAGCCAGAAACAGTATATTGCGATTCTCTTTGTACTGCACTGCAGTGAACTAATGGCACTGAGCTACGAAATATTAGCTTGCCTTGTAAGGCTAATTATGTTGAGGGAGTTGCACCTTAAAGACGAGTCAGTATTTACGAAAAATGACTTGTTAGGAATTACGTATGCAAAAAGGTCAGGCCTTGAATTATGAATACTTAATAATGGCTACAGTATATATAGGCAATATCCCATAAGTATTTTGGGGGAAATAAACAAATTTAAAATGCACACATTTGTGTTCGCCTATTTAAAGCAAACTATTAGTAAGTTATGAACGAATTTAATAGTAATCTCTGCCTTTTCTACTCGCAGAAGCAGAATGCGACGGCTGCGGCAGCGAAGCGGACGAGGGCAGAGGCGTGGGGGAGTTGCTTCTGCCGCAGTACGCGCTCGCGACCGGGGGCCTGGCGAAGGACCACCGCCCGCTCATCACGTTCCCCGACAATAATAACTTCCATCTCCTCTCCGCCTCGGAGTACAGGAGGCTGCTTCTCTACCTCACCTCAGTGCCCTCGTAAGTTGATGAACACATCAGGATAATTTTTCTTAGGACAGAGACTACATAAAATAGATAGTTTCACTTCTATTTCTTTTTCTATTTCTTAACACAGGAAATTATTGATTAAAAAGATACCTCAAAGACAATTATGTGATTGAATAAATTATTTATTTTGCTCAAACTATCTGAGATTATTTTTTTTCATATTTTTTGTAATGTAGGTAGGTATATATTTAGATGCATACAAGTACATTTAGTTAGTAGTTTTTGGGAATTATTTGTAGAAGTTTTCGATAAAACTTAAGTGTAATGGCACAGTTAAGTTTTATCGAAAAGGAGCACAATTCAAATCAACCTTTATTATGCTGTAACTACACTATTCCTTTATTAATATTGATATTTGGTTATGTTGGAAACGTATTAGTATCCTTATTAGGATACTGCCGGTAACTGATGTAAACTTTTGCAACAAAGGTTCAGGATATCCTAATTATCAACTTATATTTCAACATATGATATAAATTACAATGAATGGCCCAACATTAAACTAATTAATTTGATGTAAACAAAGTTAGCTAGCAATTTATGATTTGCTTTCCCAAGGCAACGCAGGCAGAGAATTATAATTTTTGCTTTTATGAAGAAACAATAGAAGTGAACGTTATCATTTATTTTGCCCACTTCACAATTATATTCCTTTTCCCCGTTAATATGGGGGAAAATTGCCTTTACCTGTACTCATTTTTTTAATAAACCTCTTCGCAGCCAATATCCATGCACAATTTAATCAAAATCGGCCCAGCGGATTAGCCGTAAAAGCGTAACAGACGAATTTTTACATTAATAATGTAGTATAGCACAGACCTAGTTTGGAAGTATGGATGAAGGCTCAAGGTCTCCAAACGTATAACTATATTTTCGTACCAATTATAGTTCGGGAACAAACGTACTTAAATGGTTGTAGCCCCAGGGATCCGATAAATAAAATGCCGGCCATTTCCAAAGATTGATAGAAGGTTGTACGATTTCATTGTCTGTTTCGCCATTTCAGATTATTAGAAGCTGACATGGGCTTCCACATAATAATAGATCGGAGGAAAGACAGATGGAATTCAGTGAAGACAGTACTTTTAAGGGTTTCTGTAAGTATTATTTTAACATTTTAATCTATATTAATATTATAAAGCTGAAGAGTTTGTTTGTTTGAACGCGCTAATCTCATTAACTATTCGTCGGAATTGTAAGTTTATTTTTCGAATAGACCATTTACCTAACGAGGAAGGCTTTAGGCTATATAATATCACACTGCAACTATAAAGAGCAAAGAAATAATGTAAAATGTGAAAAAGCGGTAAAATTATTCATCCTTGAGGGCTTCAATGATGCCAAAAATAACTATTCCACGCGGACGAAGTCGCGGGCACAGCTAGTAAAAGAATAATAAGAACCTTTTTTACGTAATAAGATAATGTATTACACATATGTAGGAAATGTATCAATATGGATTAGGTTTCTCTGCAAAGGTTGCGGAGTTTAGACGTGAGGCTCTTCGTACTTATAAAAACCTGACTTACCCAATACAGAATCATGGTCATTGACGGATTCCGGTCACCTTTGCAGTGAAGTGAGGGGAATTTACGCCAAGAGGATAGGTGCTATATTTTATTTTTTTCGCAACAACCTTGGCAATTAAAGAGACACAATGATCGTTTATGTATATTTAAGTGTGATATTTTGACAATAAAAATAGTAAGCGAATGCATCTGATGAAAGTAAATTCAGGTAACCTGATGTGTAAACATGACCAAATATGAGTTAAGTTCCTCAACAAAGGTTGCGGTGGTTATAAATATATACCTACAAAGGAATAAATTATATTAGTGCCGTGTGGTTCCCGGCACCAATAGGAAAAGTAATAGGATCGCTCCATCGAGTAATAGGATAGCTCCGCTAAAAGGCGACTACGGGATAGGCTTATAAACTTTTTAGGCAATGGACTAGCGTTCAGCTGTTAAACAGGTGAATGTGGCCTATCAGTCTAAAACTGTTGGCTCTGTCTACCCCGCAAGGGATATAAACGTGATTATATATAAACATATGTAATGGCAAATGTAAATTTAAATTGAACGCACTAGTGGTTAAGTTAGATGAGAAAAAAACATGAGGTTGGCACGAGTCCAACTAAGCTGTGTTGGACGTCTCTGCGGGAGTCCCGAGGGAATCGAACCCATTTGCTGGATTACAGCTATTTAGATTGCGTGTTACACGGATACTATGTGGGGATATATTTTTGAACAAAACTTAGGTATCACAAAATCATATCTAATAAAGATATTTACGGGATCCTTACGGGATTGACAGTGTTTGCGGAAGAGTGTGGCCACGTTCCGCTCGATTGCTGATGAAATTCAGATTTGCATAATGACAGGTAGCTTCCACATCGCCTGTAATAAGAATCCCAAGTTTATAAGCTTTTGTGCTGAAATTTTACAATTTGCACGAGGAAAGAATGATAGCTGTATTTTGCAACATGTAGGTAGTCGAATGTTGGAATATTCTTTACCGATGTATTTTGTCTTGCTGGAGAAAAGAGAAAAATTAATATAAAAAAGAATAGATACCTGTTCTTCATATATTTAATCCTATACTTACGACATATCTGTCATCGTCTTTCCAGGAATTCTTCCCTGGTGTCATCCACGCGGTATACGTGCTGCGACCCGCCAGCTTTCTCCAGAAGGCGCTGTCAGAAGTCAGCAGCAAGCTGTTCAAAGAAGAGTTCAGGTTTCGGGTCCTCGTGTGCTCGTCCATAGAGGAGCTTTACGAGCATTTCGATAAGACGCAGCTGACACCAGACCTGGGGGGAGACCTGCAGTATTCCCATTCTGAGTGGATACAGCAGCGGATAGTGAGTATTGAGGATTATTTCTACTTTTGGACTATCCATATCCAAAAAGCAATAAGCCTTCGAAGGATGGTAAGATTCAGTAAACCTTAAAGGCGAACTGTATGTAATTATGAAACGCAGTAAAGTCGAGTCTCGACCTAAGCTTACTTTACATTTCGTAAGTTTTCGGTAGCAATTTAAAATTAAGTAAGCAAGTCTTTACTTAAATATATGATACTGATACATTCTCAACATATCAAGCATTCCTCACAAATGCAATCAGGAAAATGCTTTGGTGAGAGAAAACATTGAGTACATATTTAATTTAACCTGATTATTTTATCTTTTACAGGCTTTAGAGAAGTTTTCGACGCTAATGAAAGAGATCTCAAACAAATTGGACAATTTCATGCACGAAATTGTCGATTGCGATATGGGTAACGATCCCTCACAGACCAAAGAACTGCTAGACTCACAAGAAACTAGGTGAGATATATTTCTCTGAAACTTATTGACCAAAATACGTGCACAAATAATTGTACCGTGTATACACATAATACATTTGCATGTGTAAGCATTAAGAATTAATTTGCCAGCCAAACTTCAAAGCTTTGAATACATGTAGACGTATCAAAGAATATTTTTACTACTTTCCGTTTGGGAAAAGGTTTTTTTTATTTGCAAAGCCAGTGATAGCCTTTTCTGAAATCAATTTTACATCATATATCACCAGGTTGATTTTAATATCGCGGGAAATCCATGTCAATCGCAGGGGAATAGCCAAAGTCATATATACATTTCTCTTAAACCTTCAGAAATTTAAGGAATGACAGTGAAACTGCATGCAATCGTGCATCATGAAATGTTTACAATGTTTCAATTGTTGTTCATAAAAATAAAATTTACATTATAATTATTGTTTTGCAGGTATAAAGCTTTAAAAACAGAACTGGCGTCAGCTACTGCGCAAGGTGAAGAGTTGTTGACGCAAGTGCGAAAACCAAATCTTAATTATAATATAATAAGTCATGTTGCTGCTGTTGAGAGGTAATTATAAGAAAAATATAAGACTAAAACGCAATTTATGTAAACAAGGATGTAGTGTTAGTGTCTCCTAGTGTTTAATATTTTTTCACAAAACCTAAAAGAATATTTATTTCCGTAAAAAACTTATGCTAAAAAGATATTAAACCAAAAGCTATATATGACAAATTTCATTAAATATTGGTCGAATTTGCGACCTTGTGTACTTGATTTATTTGGACTTGTAAAACTATTATTTTTGTATAATAGTTTTAGAATAATTAAAAATCTGATATATTGTTTCAGGCTTTTGGTGCAACTTGAAGAGACTGAAAAACAATTTGATAATTTTTGGCAAAAACATTCCATGAAACTAAACCACTGGTTAAAATTTAGGACATTTTTATTAAACTTTAAACAAATGCAGGTAATTAATATTTTCTTACACTATTACTATTACTAAGACGACAGCGGTCTGAACTGAAAATTGGACTGCTTTTTACTACTCTTGGCTCTAAAATCGAATAAAGGTGTTTTAGGTGAACAAATCCTCTGAGAGTCATCCAAGTCTTTTGCCGGCCTGAACACAAATGCCTCAGAAGCGGATCGCTTTCGCATCAAAGCTGAAATATCCATGCATTTATCTTGTTTATTAACGCATTGACTTTCATCATTGTTATTCACACGAATATCTTTTCTTTTCTGAGCATCGAGTTGAAACGTTAATTTTTGTATTTTCCTAGACCTTTCTTCTAGGCGCGCCTTTAATTCTTCGTTTTGTCTTCTTTTGGCACTATATTCTTCTTGTAAAGAGGCAATCTTTCGTTTACAGGTTTCTAATTCAGCTTTTATTTTCTGAAGATTTAAGTTATGAATCTCTTCAAGACACTCAAGCTTTTCTCTTGAATGTTTAGCCATGCTTTCTTGATAGAGAGTCTCTTGCTCAATTTGATACGACCAGAACGACATAGCTCTCATTGCTACATCCATAATCGTGTCTGGCTTTAATCCTGCTAGAACTATAGATTTGAAAGTTTCACTGGGCTTCAGATCAGCTTGTATAACATCAAACTTATCGCGTAATTCACTGCCACAAGCCGGACAGGACAAGCAATTTTCAGCGTTCCTTTTAAATTCCCTCTGACCGTGTTCTATACAAAAAGCGTGCGAACATGTCGTTACCCATGCATGATTGGATAGCGATCTTCTACATTTCCGAAAATTACACACCATATCCATGGTCATTTTGAGATTATTATTTCCTAAAAATGTATTCAAAACATAACATGCGTACACAACAAAAACAATGTTTGAGGTTATGTATGATTTGACAATTATTTATCTTACATAATTTTTAATTACCTATGTATTTTGTGTATGGACAGTATCATTTTATGGTATAATTATTTCTTTGCACTGAAAAAAAATTAAATAGCCAGCAGCACATGCCGTGCTCTGTGTTTTTTTTTCGTATTATTATTAGATTATCACTCCACCCCAAGTATTGTTTTTAAATCTGTGTTCCACCCTTAAGAATTTTATTAGATTTCTATGGTTGACTTAGGTTTTTAGAATAAGAAAAAATAATTTTAAATCCATTTGCAGGCAACTTTAGACGGTCATCTAAAGACAGCGTGCGACATGACCGAAGTGGGGGAGACTGCGAACAGGGTAGAGAACCTCATTCAGGAGGCGACAGACTTTGAGAAATTATGCACCTGTGATCTTGAAACCGCCAATGCAGTTATAGATGACGGTAAAGAATCTGAGATTGTATGTTAAAAAAACTTTTTAGTCAACCTTTCCTGCACACCTTAGTGTCAGCGGCTTTAATATTATATTTTGAATCAAATCTAGGTATCCTTTTTTAATTTCAATTTCATCAAATCGTTGACCAGCTGATTTTTTTTAGGTGAGAGTCTAATGCAAGACCCGCTAAGTTCAGTTGACCACATAGAGTCCAAATGCGAAGAACTGAGACGAACGAGTGCATTACTAGTCGATAAAATACAGAAACGAAATTTATTGTTGGCGAAAGCGCGGGATCTTATGGACAGGATAGATAAGGTATGTTTTATTTGAAAAGTCGAAAATCAAACCCAGGCTCTGAAGCATAGTGGTGGAGGGTAACTGGGAGCTCACGAAGTTGAGAATGAGAAATATGGAATGTTTTATGAATCGGCATTATTTTCCAGGCTGTTGACTGAGCACAAAGTAAGTTAATATTACTGACAGAATAGTAATTTTGCAAAGTAGAAAGTGACATAAAATTTTAGCCTGTTGTCTTAGAAATGTCGGACAGTGGATCCCGAGCCTAGATGTTTTAGGAGAGGGCAACCGAGATCTCGCAATGATGAGAAAGAGACATATATGGCTGATGGCGATTTTGGTTCAACTTATGCGTCGGATATTGCAAACATAATTATGAATCAAAATATTTTAAATGGAGGACTGAGACTCTTTTTGATTATATCAGTCCTATCGTTCCTAAAAAAAATACGCTTTATGCGAAAATCTATACATTTACTTTCCATAGGCAAACCAATGGTGCGCGACGGGTGTAGAATTGCTAGCAGGAGAAAAGGGGTTGATAGCCGTGGACAAACTCCTGGAAGACGCCAAGAGCTTCGGCCTCACCACGCCAGAACAATTCCGGGAGATGATGATGCAGTCTGCAACACAGGAGACTAGGGCTTTGGTCACACAGGTGAGGATATTCTTATTGATTGAATTAATGCGGGATATTTAGGATTACTTCCCGAAGAAAATGTCTTAATGCTGGTCAAGCTAGTGAAAGACGCCATGAGTTTCTGCCTCAGTACTCCTGTAGAAAACGCCGGTTCTTGGGTGTATCCCTCATTGCAAATATGTACTTTTTCACAACATTTCTCGCAAAAGAAACAACTTATTTCGATCAATTTTTAACTACTACGTACAAGATTTTCCTTATTCCAATGGTAGTTAGTTTACCAGTTTTTTTGCATTCAGGAATCTAAATCTCTTGATTCATCCGTCAGGTGGCGCAACGTGTGGAAGACATGTGGCTGATGGTGTCGGTGAAGCGGGCGACGCTGCAGCGGGCGGCGGCCAAGCCGGCGCGGCCGGTGCAGTCCGTGCCGCCGCAGAGCGCCTCGCTGCCTGCGCCCGCTGGCAAAGAGGTCAGTGTCTCACAATGAAGATGTGTAACTCATACGAGTATATCAAGACGAGCTTGCATGATCAAATTTATGAATGTAGATAAAGCGAATGAAGTAAGCAGTGATCGCTCCAAGTGGAAGTGGTAGTCGCTGTCTACTCTCCGGGGAAGAGGCGTAATTTTTTGTATGTATGTACTCATGAGTTAATCGTTAAAAGTTGTATTTATATCCGTGAATAACGATGAGTGATCGATGAATCACAAATTCATCTTTCTTCTTTACATACCTTTACCAATTAATCATAAGTACATCTGATGAATTTATTAATGCAGTACATCTTTATATCTTATCAAATAATTCTTACGTCTGATGACTGATTTACCTACCTGTTAATTGAAATCTATCTAGATGATTTCGTAGTTCAAAATAAAAAGTTGCAAAATATATGTATACGCACTAGCCAAGTTTATACACTTTCGTTCATATTAGTATGCTTTAATCGAAGTGACGTGCGCGTGCGCAGCTCACAATAACGAAAGTTATATCCGCCGCTAGGGTTGCCAAGCCCGGAGTCCCAGACAGATGAGTTTGGCCTAACATTTGGGTAAAAAGGCCGAATAGCCTTGCATTGCTGAGAATTTTATGTCATTTGACCAACGATTACATGGCCTTTCTTTCCTTCACCTATTATATCAAATACTTACTTACTACTTACTTCGTAAATAGAAAATACAGTCAAAAGGGAGAGGTAGGTACTATATCAAACGTGACATGAGCCTAGATCCGCAATTTAAAAAGTTTAACAAAAGCCGGACAGATCAGACACGAAGTTATTTTTGTTTTTACGTTAAGAAGAGAAAAGATTATATATCTTTCAATATCAAATTATCAATTATGGGAACAGTCAGTGACAAACAAACATATTAAATTGCTGCTTAATTATTGCTTAAATGTTAATAAGAACATGTATAAAAAATAAACCCTCTTTATCGTATGTTGAATAAAAGAGGTTTATCTAATTTCAGTAACATTACTAAACGAGAAAATAATCTATGCAAGATATCGGAAATTTCCTTTCGCATCATCTTCAATTTTCACAAAAACGCAACATCTCATTACAAGTAATGAACTATGCGCTCGCGCAGTCACTTCACCTCGTGCAAAAACGTCGTAAGTATAGAAAGCGCACGAGTGCGAGAGGTCGATCAACGCGGGGCGACAAACCTGGCTTTCCAGAGTGACGTCATACTTTCTAGTAATTAGGGACAGCCCTTAACAATGCATCCATAAAGATGAAATCGTTTCCTTTTAAGATTTTGAAAAGAGCATGCGAGCTAGGCTCGACCTCTGCGGTCAATTATGGGGGGTATTCTGTGTTAGGGCCTTTTGACGATATTGCCGCAAAACTGCGTTTAATTTATTTTTAATGAAAGAGACAGTAAAAGATTTCATTCTATTCCGTGTGATTCTTAGCATTCCCAAAAAAAAACAACGCCCAATTGCGTATTTTTTTTTAATAAACCACATTATTTTAACCAGTAATAAAACAGTACCTGTTTTTTTTTAATACTAATTTTAAAACCAATAAGTAAGTAACAATTGTGTAACTTGTAAACTACAGAAAAATGTAATGTTCTACCAGCACATGGCCACAAATTAAGAATCCCTTCAGATATGGAGGTTCTCATTAAGTTTTTATTTTACGAGCAGCCATGCTATTGCGTGCTGCGTTAACTTGGCAGCAAGTGCGTTCATAAATTTATGATTATAACCCACATATTTATCCTTTACAAGAGCCTTTCCCTGCCCTTTTGAATATCATTATTTTAAATTATAGACGTTATTTAGCTCCCAGTTCCCATTGTAATTTATTTCATTTATTTGTTAAACATTCGTTTTAGACAGTAGTAAGCAATTGAAATAGTTGTTTCAAAGGATATGAAAATTTGCGAAAGAAAACTTTTACAAGGAAAATTATAAAAAACTTACAAAAAAATATGGTTTGGGATTGAATGGGACATCTTAAATTATGTACCTATGTTAGCCTTTGTCTCATCCATGGCTGAAGAGTCCCAAAGGACGGCTATTTACGATCGCGTAAATTGAAAATAACGAGTCAGAAAACGGTATAAAAGGGGTGTAAAATGGGAGTCCCGCTTCAATTTATCCGTCACAAAACCTATTTCCGAATCGTAAAAGGGAAATTAAACAATTATTGATTTCGCGTATTTCAGGCCACGTTTTTGTACTTGTGTTACAATTAACACTCGGTTATGTAAATGTGGAGCAATCGGTTACTTAATCAGATTGAAATAACTGGATGTACTTGATTTATACGTATCAAAAATATGACAGGTTTCAAATAATTACTCAATGGAGGCCTTAATTATCCAATTCAATAAACATACCTACACTACATCCACTTGAATATAATTATAAAGTGTACATGTACATACATAATAAAAGTTACTCAAACTAATATCGTTAGAAACTTTTTATCGATAACCATTTAATTTTCTCTATTTATATCTGTTAATTAGATTAATGTAATGATTATCCAATAAATAACTACTATAATATGTTATGCGGCAATTTCTGACTGAAACTTTAGCTTATAATTTAGTAACAGCCTTTAATTACCTTTGCAACTTGAACCGTCTGAAAATAAATATTTTCTTATATTATCTGGATCATATAAATATTTAAAATTTGCTGAGTGATTGAAACCGCATAGAGTTATGGCAGAAAGTGCTGTACATCCATGTAATAAGATATAAATTAGAGAATTGGAATGTACAGTGTGACTTCATTCGTATGTTTATATTTAATTTAACGGGTGTTTACGCTTCCTAATACTCGGAGGTGTGATATTACATTCGTTTCTTGTCCACTTAGGTGTATTCTCCAAAGAGTGCTTTGTAAGATCAGCTTTTTGGCACATCCGCTGAACTGAAATTACATACTGATTTGGAGAAAATGTTAACTCTATTACAAAACAAATGAATATCAGAAATCTAATTTTAAAATGAGTATGGCTTGAAAATAATTATTTATACTTCGTACAAAAAATAGATATTTAGGTACATCTATTCTAGAATATTCTGATTTACTGAAAAATACACAACATTTCCATTTCTGTAAACTGTGGGCGAGAGATATGTTGATTCGTCGCGTCTTACAATTTATTGCCTTCCTTCGTCAGCAATTTTAATTGATACCTTTTTTGGAGTCACTCACATACCTTTATTATACTATATTCTTTTATTTATCATCATGTAGCTTTGTCGTCATGGATTATATATCAAAAGTGAAAATTTCTTCTTCCTCATTACTACATCCTGTTTTCCTTTTGGAAAGTCGATTTTAGTTACAAAGTTATTCTAGTTTCTTTCACTTGATTAGGCCTATTAGTATATGTTTCTTTAAAAATAATGAATTTAATTAACAAATAAAAAAATATATTTGCTATTGTTTTGTTTTTTATCAGTTCAGAATATGCATCGGTCCTAAAATTATGACGTTATGCCGGGTCGTCGTTATCCATACGGATGTCAACATAGTAATGTATGGTGTTCCAAGTGAAAGTGTACATTATATTATTGTGGTACAATAACCATGGCCATTGACGCAATATCCGTGACGAACAAATATTGACACGTAGATCACTACGGCTCTTGTTTCATTCATGAAGTTTTGAAATTTCAATGGTAGTAAACCCGCTCGTGAAAATTTATCAAATGTTATGAGAACAAATGTTGCACTTAAGCAATAGATAATGTACGTCATAAATTCAGAAGTATCTGAGCTACATATATATCAATATAAAAAAATCCTTTTGTTCGAAAGTCTGATCCGTACGCCAAGCTTTTTTCAGTCAGTACAAAATCCTGTTTAATTTTAAATAGTTTAATCACAAAATAATTTACTCATCAAACAATATTTTTGGGAAGTTTTTGCAACAAAAATTTCTCATCGCTTTCTTTGCTTCGTTTTAAAGTAGTCCATCAACCGAATCACCTGCAATAAGTAAGTATGTTATTAAAATTTCAAAATTTTTCGTAAAAGTAGTACGTTAAACAATCAGCCAGAAACACGCAATATTGAGCATTGGAAAGTAGCCCACTTACTATTTTTGGTCCAACTCCTTACGATTTCGAACCCGCTCCTTATGTTAACTGAGTAACTATAAGGGCATCACTATTCGTGTAGATAGAGACAGCACGAACTTAAATATCTGAACCCTATTATTGCTATACTAAGTACTATTAATAATTCGGTGAGTCTAAGACAAATCCGTATCAGCAGATATTTAGATCAACAGTCTAACTGAGTAAACTTTACTCAGTTGGAGTGTTGACCACATATGAGTCGAGCCTTATAAATCCTACTTATATATTAAATTGTGTTTGTTACTCTTCGACGCAAAAATCACTGAACGGATTTTCATAAAATTTGCAGTAATATAGCTTAGACATTGGAATAACGTTGTAGGTTAAAATTTATAGAGACATTAAGGCGGACAAAGTCGCAACATCTAGTCTTTCATAAATACCACTAGTAGTAGAAAGGGATTATTTACAGATTGTTTTTACAAAATCATTGTTTACTACTTAATAAAAATAGTTACAAACTGTTAAGTAAATCACCAAAAAAATAGATAATTATTGTAAATTATTGCGTGCGCACTTGTTTTAGTTAAAGGATATGATGATTGTTCCCGGAAATCTACTATATGATAATTCATGTTAATTTAGTTAACTCAGAGCTAGAGAGATTCATAGCATAACATGAATCCAAACTGTGTGGCATTATACTCGATTACTACTAGAGCCTTGCCTAGTAGGCTTTTATGGTAGTTTGACCTCAGCACGCATTGCAAACTTCCATGGGTTATAACGAGTACTTCGAAAATATAAGGTGAGTTGAGCTATTAATGTTTCTATTCACCTAAGACTTGACCTAAGACACTGTTATTTTTGATCAGGCCTCGATTTTATTTCTGTCATGGGAAGGCCATTAAAATTAATGTTTATAATGTTATTCATTCAATTGATATTATTCATACATGTTATATAAACTGGTATGTAAAGGAAACATTAAAATGTTCTTCTTCACATCCACTGTGGGCCATCCATATAATAACGTCTTAATATGTATAACGCTCAACAGTCTTGAAATGGCTGAAAGGCCGCGTTCAGCTGGATGGAATATTAAAAAGTTATTTAAAAATAACTATATGACTGTATAGTTATTTCCCGGTCAATGGAATGTGGAATCAAGGCGAGTTAGGTGACAGGAGCGAGATCTCGATTAATTCAAATCGATATATTGCAATCGATTACATTAAAGTCAATGCCACAAATTCATAACATATTGCGTGGGATTACGTATTTTGAACACTAGGTTACTTTTAATTTGACCTTCATTTCATGTTGTTTTCAAGTCTAGAAACAGCTTCTATTGCTCATATTTATAAGAAAAGCAAGTTTTATATTGTCTCTTAAAACTAAGTATTAGTTGTTAATTTAATAGCGTAATTTTCGTATCAATTTTTTTACAAGGTATGGCTTAATGACATTAACATAAAATGATAACCTACTACCGCGTCCAAAGAGCAAGTGTAGAAGAATCGACGGAATAAGCCACACTGCAGCTTAGATCTCTCCTAATCTCTGTAGCAAATCGGTAACCGAGATTTTATTAATAAATATAATAGATTAAGATATAAATACTTAAAAATAGAAAAATATTTAACGATATAATACTGACGTTTCCGGTAAAACAGTAGCAGTTAAGAATGGTTCAATGCTTGAATACATACACGTAAAGAGAAAAGTAAACATTTCGTAATGATAAAATTCCGAGACGGAGGTAAACAATACGCGAACATGTATATGATATGATCTCACAACCAGTCTTTACCCGTCCTCCTAGAGAAAGAATCGTCCTGTCTAATTGTTGTTCTATAAGTTATAACATTTAGCGTTATAATGATGTTGATATAGATGTCATTATTGTGTGTAATTTTTTTAATGTGTAAAATATATCTGGGCTATTTGTAGAACAAAATGTCGAACAAACGTAAAAGACAGCTCAGTGGCAAAGTTAAAGCAGTAATAGCTGTTATGTATTTCAAGAACGCAAGGGAGTTTAGAAGTTATGAAGCTGTAAGTAAAATTATTCAGTTGAATTCAATGCTATAATTTATATAACAAAATACTTTTTCATACTTAATTTTGACGGACTCTGTGACGCAGTAGTTGTGAACTTGTCTTTAAAACCGGAGGGTTCAAACCCCGGGCATGATGAGAAACGAACATTCTCTGATTTGACTGGGTCTTGGATGTCTATCTATGTAAGTATTTATTATAAAATATAGTATCGTTGAATTAGTATCTCGTAATACATATCTCAAACCTACTTCGATGTGTATTTATTTATTTATTACTAGACCCTAAAATCTCTTTATGTTTCTCTTGCGCCTTCAAACCACATAAGCAACCTAGAAGTTTCAAATCTAGACCTAGCGGTTTGAGCTGTGCGGTAATATATTCGTCAATCAGTCAGTGTTTCCTTTTATATGATTGATAAATTAAATGAATTTACTAATATAAATACAACAATACAAACAACTTTTTTAACATTCTGTCAAAACATTGAAGTCCAAAGTGTAAGTCATCATGTTTTTTAATGAGATTTTTTGTTAAGAGGTAGACAGGTTTGGTACCCGGCTATGGAATAGATAAATTTCTGTCTGATCATTTAAGCACTATGAACTGCTACACTTATTTACTTAAATAACTAATAGAGTGCCGTGTGGTTCCCGGCATCAATACAAAAAAGAATAGGACCACTTTATCTCTTTCCCATGGATGTCGTAAAAGGCGACTAAGGGATAGGCTTATAAAATTGCGATCCTTTTTTTCAGGCGATGGGCTTGCAACCTGTCGCTATTTGGATCTCAATTCCATCATTAAGCCGAGCAGCTGAACGTGGCCATTCAGTCTTTTCGGGACTATTGGCTCTGTCTACCCCGTAAGGGATATAGACGTGGCTATATGTATGTATGTAACTAATAGAGAATGCAAGTATATACACGGCAAGTATATTTATTACACTATACAGATTTTTATTTTGCATTCTTCTGTGACGTGTCGTATCAGTGATATCAATTAATAACTTGTATCCAATTATGGAAATAAGTTTATTCTATATAATATTCTTCTCTTTTTCAAAATTTTAAGTACATAAGTGACGATTCCCACTTAAACAATCTTGGGCGTGATATTGTTCTGATAAGTTATTAAATCAATTCTTCTCAAATGCAATTTTGTTTTACAGATGTTAAGTAAAACATAACTGTATCATTAAATAGTTTCGCATAAAATGTAGGACATATGGTTATACTTAAGCAAGCTCGGATGAGTTTACAGGTTATTTTCAAGTCATAAAATGTAACCTGTTCACTTGGTAAATGGTTACATTCCATTCCCAAGGTGAATACAGAGCAAATCGTGGTATTCGTATTTATAAGACCATAAAAACCCGCTTATGTCATGTTCGACAATAGATTTTCTTTTATCTAGATCGGTCAATATTCACACAGAAAAAACAAAGTATGTTTTTGTATTTTTTTCAGACCTAATTCTAATTAAATGTTACACACCTGTTATATGCATCTGTATAGATAAAAATTTAACTGAGAAGGATAATATTGTAACGGCCGACTTCTCCCATGATCGGGAACTCTTCCAGATTTTGTTGTTCATACACACAAACATCTAGTCTTTATTCCTTATACAGGGTAGACACAGCCAACAGCCTTTAAAAAGCTAAAAGATTGCTAGCCTTTTATTGTTCATATGTTAACCATTTTTCGAAGAACGCACTTGTATCGATATTCATTTACTATATAATATTAGTATTATTTATTTCCATAGCTTCTTAAATTTCTTCTTCGCTAGTATACTTGACTTCTATAGATTTTCCCACGCATTCCCGTTTCTCATGTTCTTTTCACGCCGCTTCATTTAACACCGCGTCTACCTTGGGAATATCGGTGTCAACAACGTTGTTACCCGCACTTAAGTGTTCTCGGCCATTATCGGCTCTTCCCTCTTACATTGACATTTGCATTGTTACGACATAATGCACTGCAAGCTATACGTTGTTATTTTAATCCTTATAATGTCAAGAAAAGCGTTTAAGCAAATTTTGCTCAGATAAGTATAGTGTGTAAAATTTTTATCTTTACTTATACGTTAACAACACTACCTCTCGTAATAAGAAAAATATTCCGTTCCCGTGGGCAGTTTGGGAATTCCTCTCATAGCTTGGGGGCACGCCACTAGACCACTTATGAACCCAACGTAAATCATAAAACTGTATAATTGATCAATCCAATTTACAAATGTTCCATTTTTTTAAACTCTTTTGCTCAGCTTCTCATGAAGTAGCGTGTCGTGTCAGAAATCCATGTGGTTCTTGCCGCATCTGCTTCCTGCACCACCAGAGCGTGTCAATATTGTCTACGTTTTTGTCCCCGACCCGTTACCATTGTCAGTGAAGGTCCCATGTTCAAAGTAACATAATAGATCACATCAACATCGTTATGGGAAAATATTAATTTCAAAATTGTAACTCTTGATGAGCTTCTGTGTTTCTGTGGTTACCTATGAACTGTAATAGCAACAACTTCTTATTACATTCCAAGTTTACATAAAAATTCTTTTAAAAACCGTTTATACGTTCTAACATATCAGGGATAACGATTTAGAGAAGCTCCTTAATCTAGGTTTTATTTATTAATTAAATCTGTTTCGGGGCTATTAAATAATAATATGAATTTAGCTATTGGTAAGTAGTATAAGATTTCAAGTATTTTTTTGTGAATTTTTGGAAAACATTTCTTGAATTCGTGGCTCAATATAAAATAAAAGTCCTTTTCCAAATAGGAACTGGTATTTGTGTAGGAGCTGGAGATGATAAAAGTCTACATGAATAAAGTAGTCTCGCCATATTTGTGTCATGAAAGGACTTATTAACAAAATCTCCAAACCTGATCCCCGAATGCTGTTCACCCACTCTTCGCCTTATACGAACTTAGCGCGTTCACCACTGGTCAATTCAAATGTTTCGTCGGGTTAAATGACCTTAAGAAGTTAAAATCTACCTTTACGTCTGTCTGTTGTATATCGATTTGTTATGTACAAAAAATATGACTAAAATTATACAAGTTTTTTTCGACTGCTCTCGATAATTTTCACCTGTCACAGATAGGTAATCCTATAGATGTTCATTTGGATTCTAAATTTTACTAGCCCATCCTTAAATCTAAGGTATTTACTCGAAATTTACTATCAGAACATTGTCGTTTCTTAGTTTCTTTCTTTCTTTTCTATATAATGGCTTCCACCGGACTTTTGGTGATGAATGTCATAGTTTAAAGCGAAATATTGTCGTTTAATTTCTCGTTTATATCAAACCAGTGAATTATGGTAAGACTTAAAACGATGAGTATTTCATGTGTGGAAAATTTATAACAGCATTTGAACAATACAGTATGCAAATTTTTCTATACACCTTGAACTGGCTTTCCTACCTCCCACGCTAACCGTTCGAAGATATCGAACGGTAGGTATCCATCACCTAGGTACCTACTGATCAACATTCTCTCCTTATCCGGGACATTGTAAAGTATGCGAATAAGGATATACTATGTTTGGTCTATTGAGACTTTCTACTTCCTTTGGTTGTTTCAAAAACTAAGCTCGTAAATGAATTCGTGATTTGGTATACTTAAAGCGAAGCGATTTTATACCATCTCTAAAGTAACTAGTGTAAGTAAATTAGCGTTTATTAAAGAAAGAAAAATCTCGTGGCTCTAACATTAAGAGGATATCCGATACTCTTACTACTTACTTATGGATAGTTTTGTACTATAAAACTAAATAGCAAATTTTCTAAAAATTTTCTTATGCGTACTTGCTTTAGAAAAAGTTATTTTTCCATTGACGATTGTTGATCAAGTTCAAGAAACGTAAACGATGACTTTGCTTTCCGCATATAAAGTGATTTCTTTTTGCTTGTCATCGTCTATTCTCAATGATATGAAATAATATAAATAGGCTCGATCTCATGCAGATTCGTATATCTATAGAAACTAGAATAAGAATCTTCCTTTTATGCAGTACCTACTTACTTAATCATCTACTTAATTTCAATTTGTTTGGGATGTCGATGCGACGATATGGTATAAAAATATTTACAGTCAATTTAAAATATACCGCCTGCTGCCTAAGGAAGGCAGATAAACTATAATTTAAAAACACGTATAAATTTTTCTTAACGAAAAATATATTTCCCGAATTACTTCCAGCGCATTTATATTTCAAGTCAGCGACTGTTTCAATTCAAAAGAGCGAGTCGGCAGCCGGTACCACTGACCTACAATAATGGTTATTATTTTTTATTACATTTTCAATCAGAGTTAGTGAGCATTCATGGCCAAGGTAACGTTACAATCGAAGAACATGACATGCGTTATAGTTTCTGGAAAGCTTTATGATCATTTTGAGCTTAGCAAGTAATGTATACCTGTATGGAATTTCGTATAGCTCGTATAGTATCAGTTCGTATTATTTCATTTATATTTTATGATCAAAGAAGGTTTTCATGTAACTAAACGAACAAAGTTTAAGATCTTATTGTAATAATATATCTTTATTAAATAAATAAAAAAACAATATATGGGGCAAGAAAACCATTTCGAAATTGTCGTATGAAAACTATGTTTGTGAAATTTATCTTAAATTACAATAAAAGAACAGCTCTTGCATACCAAATACTCGTATTAATGCAAAGGCAACCCAATTTCGTATGGAACAAGTTACGGACCGTACTTTAATATTCTTCCTAGAATTGCCAGCGACTTGTTGACAGTTTCCCAATGAGGAACCGGGTCAGGAGCCCACGTTTGACATATAAGGGCATTGCAATAAGCACGGACTGCGCAAGAGACGGGAACTTGTATCGTAATATAGGGCTTTTACATGGAAACGTTTATGATTTAATGTCTATAGATTTATTTGAGCTAATAAGTTAGTTTTACATACTTGGGTAGATAACTTTTTGATTAATAGAATTTTCTTCTGAAATATAATTTAAGAATTACTTGATGCAGTTTTGTATTTTTATTCTATTATGTTCACGGCTTTATACGAGGGAAACCATACGAAAGTATGCACTTTCTTCCAAATATTCGTGTACTCCACAACTCTGCTCTGGTTTAAAAAATTATCACGTTTTTGCATTGACCTGAAAGTTTTTGGTTTTAGACACTCTAACGCAATTTGTATACTAGAAATGTCTTTTTTAACAAAATATACCAACATCTAGCTGATTGTTACCACAGCCTTTGAATAACAAGGGATATAACTATATAAAAAAAAATTCTTCGTAGTTATACTTTCTTCTTGTTATTGTTAATTTACCAATGCTTTGATAGTCCTTTCTATTTCTAAAGTTAAAAGTTGTAAATAGTAACATACTAGGTATATCCAAAAACAATCAAATAATTTGTATAACACCTACCTACGTGAGTCATATAAGTAGTATATCTTTGAAAATGTGAAGATCTATGACAAAACAACAAAACAACGATCTTGGATTAACATCGGCATACCGTACAGTTAACATTCTAACCTCAATATGAACGCATAAAGTTACTTTTTACGACAGTGGCATGATCATCAAACCAATGGTCTATTGTTGTGTGGAAGTAAGTGATGGAAATAAGCAATGAAGCCTAAACTAGTGAGGATTTATTCTGACAGCCTAATTTATATTCATTTCAAATTATTTTTCGAAAATCGAAAAGAAGGTAGTAAAATAATACTCATTATAGAATTAGTAATTATAAATGTCCGTGCAATATGTCGATCTCGATAAATAATAGCAATTTTTGGAAATGCTTTGTTAAATCCGAGCTTTTAACCAAATCATTTGGATTATCGAAACTTATTTAAATCTGACTGCGAACTACAGCAAGAACAAAATAGGTTCTCATTTCACAATTGTTATAACATCTTCAGCTAAACTGTGCTATTCTCATGTAATTTTGATAACATTGTTATAATTTAAATTGCGTTAACTTTATGGTTAGCTAAGGTTTAGTCTGCAATAGTTCGTAGTAGTTTTGGCTGATCTGTGGGAATCGTCTTTTGCTCAACTAGTTTCAAAAATTCTTGTCCATAGATTTACATCCTCTTTTATCTGAAGAGATGGCCTTAAAATAGCGTTGAACTGTAAGTTTCGTTCTATTTTATTGTGATGTGGAAAAGGCATGCAATCAACTTAACTGTCATCTCGAAGGAAATGAATTTGAGACTATTTGTGTCAATGGCTTCCCGTGTATCACTTCGAGATTGCTTTTGTATTACCAAAATAACATACAAATACGTAAAGATTTTTAGATACCAATGTCACGATACATACATACGTATAACGACGTCTATATCCCTTGCAGGGTAGACAGAGTTAACAGTCTTGAAAAGACTGATACGCCATGTTCAACTGTTTGGCTTAATGATAGAATTGAGGTTCAAATAGTGACAGGTTGCTGGCCCATCGCCTAAAAGAAGAATCCCAAGTTTATAAGCCTATGCCATAGTCGCCTTTTACGACATTCATGGGAAATTCTCAGATAGTTAGGAAAAATTAAAATTTTCTTACCCAGTACTTAATATACGACGACTGCGTCGAGTTATACGCAAATAAAATTAGCAATTTTAACCAGTAACAAGCATACATGTGGAAAGTAAATAATGTATGTTTATGTTTGGTATTTGTCAACAAAGCATTGTGCCATGAATGTCAGTCTGCATTCAGTCAGTGAAGTGATACAATGCAGTACAAGCAAAGTGCATTAGCGTGTAGTGTAGGCTTCCTTTTGTTCTTGTGGTATAGTTTTAGGACGTGACTCCAGTTCAATGTCTTTATCTAGGTTTCCTTGAAGTCTTATGTACAATTAAAGTACAACAGAAACTTGGAAAAATCTATTCAGATAAAACTGTGGCATTACTGTTGTTATAAGAAAATTAGTTTTTGCAATATTTATCATAACTTTGATAAGTTAATAATTGTAATAATGAACTTAAACACTTTTACCAGAATTAGTATATATGAATTTGCTCTATTTACGTTTTAAACTGGATCAACCTTGTTTAATAAAATTATTGAAGCAAACTTTGTGATTCCCGATTCAAAACTCAACAATGTTTTGATACTCGCACTAATGGAGGACTTCCTAGTTGGAGGGAAGCGCAGCGCGGGCCGCGCAGCTGTTCTGATTTACCACCAGTTTGCCCGATGAGCCGTAGCGCGGCGGTCCTGCCGCGGCTCCTATACTCCACGCTGTTTCTGATCGCCTAGTACTTTATAAGCCCGAACCTTCAACATAAACTCTAATAAATACATGTATATTGAAAATAAAGGTGAACTTTTAACAATTTAGAACAACAGTGTTTTGAAAATTTTGGAAGTGTTCATGACAGTGAAGTTAATATTAAACTGAATTGCACTGCTTTGGTGATGTTTCTGGATTTGAAGTGACACAGCAAGGACTGTTTGTTGGTCAATTGTGAGCACCAGGAGTCTATCCTGATGAAGCGATCGACGTGGGTGGACGTCGAATCGGGCGGCCGCCTCGGCTGCAACGGCGAGATCTTCTGGAGTGAATGCACCGAATGCGACTGCTCTTACTGCAACCCAAACTACGTTTGCGTTTGTAGTGACAAGGTATATCCTGAAAACGTTGGAGTTGTGGATACTTCCAGTTTTCACAACTCCGATAACATGTCTCGACTTGACCGAAAATAAGTAGATATTAAAACTATTAGTAAAATAAGTTATTAAGTTCGAAACTTTTTTCTAACGCATATTCGAACCTATTTAATAGTAAGTATTTAGGAAACTCAAAATATTAAACTTAAATTGACCAAGATAAGTCAGTTAAAAAACACAAAATGTTATCCCTAGAACACCTTCTTTCAAAGCAATCTCAAAGAACACACATCCAAAAAACAATGTCTATAGGTGCAGATAATAATGCAGTTTTCAAAAGAGTACAATCGTCTATTAACTTCATAAACACAAGATAAAGATGCGCTGATAACAATTTAAAAGTTCCGCTTTATCTCTTACAGTTGACAAATGTTGATGCTAAAGGGCTGGCGACCTTTCACATGATGTCGTAAAATGTAGAGTAACAAAAGTAAATTAAGATGTATTAATTTGAACGACCTCGGTGTGCATTCCTACATTCCTATCATATAACAATATCCGTGTTGTACATAACTATGTTACTATAAAAAATACGTGAATTAATTCTATACTGCTATGATAAAATAATAATAAAAAATTATGTAAAGTACATAGTGTAAAGTTTTACATGTAGAGGAATTCATTAAAACCAGGAAAGAGTATTAACAGTTTTGAATCGATTCACTTTTGGAAGCGCTCAGCGACCTCCGTTTGCGTACCATAATGACTCTTTTAATATTTATGAGCATTTAACGGCCTTGCCAAAGCAGCCTTTTCCTTTGCATATCTGACATGAAACTTATAGGGTTTTGATGTCATCAATTTAACACACTTTCTTTAAGAGATCGTTGATGTTACAAAAGGTAACAGAAATACTATCCGTGAGCAATATGCTGATGAGATGATCTATCTCCAATGATGCTACAAAGTTTTACTTTCATTTTGAAACCAGTCAACATAAACCAGTATTTCAACTAAAATCGATAAGATAGTTAAACAGATAACTAATATCAATAACACACATAGTTATTTATCTACACAAATTGTTTGTTTACATATATACTTATGGTCACGTCTGTGTCTCTTGCGGGGTAGACAGAGCCAACCAACATGAAAAGACTGAAAGGCCACGTTGTTTGTGTAAACTGCTCTTATCAGGGATCCTCTCTCCACTTCTCTATACCCCGATACCATAAACATAGACATTTTCAATACAAGAGTGAATGTCATTATTTTACTTGCGTGCACCTCAAACCACTTGCCTACCATCAGATTGATTTTAAATTCGCAAAAAAACTATCATTCCTCTTTTGTTTGAATGTTAGTAATTCAAACCTCAACTTCACATCATAAAACTGATGTCAATTTTATAAGTCAATCAATTAGCAAATGTGCTTCTAAAAATATATAAACACCAAACGTAGGAGGAAGATGATACGTGTGCGATAATGTATGTCCCTGGGTTCCGCTCTACTGACTGCGGCGGTAGATGGTCATGCTTCAATCAAATTATGTTCCATACAAATGATGTCTTGCCTAACTACAATCGTTATCGCTTGAGGTTGTCTGTTCAGTTTGTTTGACCACATTTCTATGATTGGTGCCACTGACGGCTTGCGTATTTGTCCATGTAATTACTCGTATTCTTTTAAAATAGCCCGCATAATATATTTGATACATTGATTTGGTATTGGCGTAGAGTCGGTGAATTGATGAACTTTCCCGAATATGAACTTACAATTACATCTTGTATCCGAATATTTTGCTTTCTTTATAATTCTCTACAGTATTTGCTTATAATTTTTCTGTATAATTCATGTTTATATTTCTGTATGTTGCACCATATCCCATGGATGTTGTGTGTTAATTTGATGTGTCAATTTCGCAAAGCAACAAGTTCAACGCTTTACCTTGGGTCAAAACCTCGTCGACGCTTCCAAATACGGAGTGGTCTTACCAAATCAGACTACAATTTATTTCCCTTTAAGTATCTATACTTAAAATGACTCAAATTTAAAAATACCTATCTGACACTCCTTAGTTTGAAAGCCTTGACTAAAAAGACTTGCCATGTATTGTACGATCTATGTTGTGTCGCATACAATGGCTCTCGCCTCACAATACTCAAGGAAAGTGAAACTGCGGAGTTTTTCACTCTTTGTTTTACCAGCATTTTACCCGTATGGGAAGCTTTTGTCATATTGCTTATCGATTTCGTCTCATCGACATAAGAATGTCTATGTGCACTTGTTGATACATAGCTAGTATAGCATCAGTATGAATAATTTAAAAAATTCGTACCCATTGTTTTAATACTCTACAAAAAAACGTACCTAGTAGAAGTCAAATATTTATAAGAAACCTATAATGTCGATCCAATCATCAAATAACTAATCTTCAAGATGAAAGTAAAAACTAAGTTGGATGATAAATTTGTTTTGCGAAACAGAAACCGCTTGATGACCGAAGATAGTCTAAAATTAGATTAACAATCTAATTTTTTGAAATCGAATTGTTTTGTTTACTATATTAATATTAATTAATATATCTAAATTATTGAAGCAGGATTAATTTCTGATTCCTGTACTTACGGTTTATCTTCGGCACAGATATGTTCAGTCCACGATTTACGAGTAACGGGGTTGTATCCATACAAATACAGTTAGTTGATGTGTAGTCAGCGGTAATGGCAATCCGGTACTCGTTGACAGAGCTTGTTGAAAGCCTTATTATAGTTGCTAATTTGCTGGTAAATATCTAAATGAAATAATACAATATTAGCTTTGTAACGTACGAAATATTTTTTTAATGCCAATCCTTTTTAAATCTTGGGACACAGGTCGCTAGAATTACATTTTATAGATTCTTAACATGCACAAACTGTAACAAGAAACTTCAAAGTTTTAACAACTTATGCTGTTAATGTCGATTGTTTACCATGACATTTTACATATAGTCTACCTTCAAATTTGGTATAATTATGTATGTATGTGGGAGATTAAAAATACCACCATATTGTATAAAAACATACGAGTACATTATACAGAACTGTGTATTAAATTAGTTTGTTGCAAATTAGAACTTTATAGTTCATCCTAAAAGTCGACTATCAAGCTAAACATTTACACAATATTTCTAGACGAACTAATTACACAATCGATCGTATTCAAATTGGCCAAACATTGTAACAACATCAGCTGACCTGAAATTGTCTCAGGGTTTTGTAATTAATTTTGAGACATTTAGTTATTACTTGTAGGTTTCTTAAGATGCTGCTTTCTTATAAAATCGTTTTGTAATCAATGGACACGAAGCAATAATGACCACACCAGCCCAGATAGAGAATACTTTACTCTTCTTTGTTGCTATTTTCAATAACATGAATTTCTTTCTAGGTCGTTTTCTTTGCATAGTTTAAATTACTGGTCATTTATTCAACCAGTTTATCCAGACAGAGCTGTAAGACCTGAAATTATACACTTGAAGCTGCATTAGAATTAACATAGAAAGCTAAGTGTATCTGCATGTGTGTTTATTGAGAAAATTACACGTTAGTAGAACCACTCATCAGGAACGCCTAGGAATGTTCTACGTCGTTTAATAATATCATGAAACGGAAAGACTTAAATATGTCATTTTTGCAATTTTTTACCCTACCCTCTATCAGGAGTGGAAATAAACCTTCTCAATTGCTTATTGATATAAAAAGTATAGAAATATCTTCCAAATCTAATATCACATAAATATGATATTTGTATTTTGATCTTTTATATTTAAAACCATAAAAAGTTAAGACCGTTCGGAAAGTTATTTTATTTCACTATGCGCTCCTTTTATATACTTCTTGCTGTTATAATTATATGGTTATTACGTACTTATATCGGTTTTATTTTGTGGAGCATGTGAGAGCAATCACGCAGCAATCATGCGGCAATTATGAACCAAGGTCAGGGCAAGTAGATCGTGTTGAACTGAAATACCGTTAACGGAGGTGAAGTTGGAGGTATAACCATAAGGTGCAGAGTTACAATACAATTAATGGTTTGTTCCCACTGAAGCGGAACCCTGTAAAGTGAACCTTTTTGTATCTATTCGTAATTTGATTGGTTATAAGACTGCAATAAGTAACTCAGTGAACACACTCATTTATTTCTGTTCTGTAGTTTGATAGGTTGATTTTTGTGAACGTCTACGCAGGGCTGCATTATTTAAGCGTTGGATGCAGTCTTTAACTCGTTAAGTCAATATTTTTGCCATACACTTTTATGCCGTGTTGTTTCTGGCACTTTAGAATAGAACCACTTCATATCTTTGCCATGGATGTCGTAAAAAGCGACTAAGGGCTAGACTTAAAAACTTGGGATTCCTCTTGTAGGCGATGGGCTAGAAACATGTCATTATTTAAATCTCAATTCCATCATAAAGCCATACAGTTGAATGTGACTTTTCAGTGTTTTAAGACTGTTGGCTCTGTCTATCCCGCACTATTGGTTCGATGGCTTTTGTTATAGCTAGTAAGGTTATACAATAACATAACTATATAAAAAAGTAGATCCGTTTCAATAATTAGGTGCAATATGCAGTTCACAAAGGTTAAATGCCAATGCAATTAAGAGACAGTCTCAACCAAAACTTAAGCTTCACGACCTTGTGTTTAAATAAAGTATGCATGTAATGTAAGTATTGATTAAAAAAAAACAACTAAATTAATGGCGAAACTCGTTTGAAATTGAAGTTTTCTCATCTGAGATACAAAGTTTTTGAAATTTAATTTCTGTCGCACAGATAAGGCAGTTTGTTTTTGGATCCGAATACTTTCTCGCGCATAAAACACTTATTACATTTACAGCTGGAGCTTATACTTTCTTCAAAGAAATATTTAACAAAAAAAAAATTGGTATTTTGTTAATGTTTGGTGTGAAAAAGCATTTTTAGAAGAGAATATAAGTAGTTATTATAAGTTGATATTAATAAAAAACGCCTTACCCTAAAGCCGTATCAATTGTGTAACTTATCTAATTGAAAATTCATAATTTTAAAAACCGCTTAACCCTACTTAACCCATAACAAAAAATCTATTAGTACCGCATTCTCGATCAGAACACCTTGACACGCCGTCGAGGCTAGTTAGGTAATCCGCGTAATGTTAAGTATTACTTAACTCATATGTTGCTTGTTGTTACGGTCGTAGTATTAATAATGTGTTTTTAACAATTTCTTTATTATTTTTAATTAAAAAGGACATTGCTCAGGCGCGTCAGGATGTCTTATCACGCACTTCCTAAAACCCCTATTTCAAAATCTCTTAGGAAAACCTTCGAAGGAAAGCCATGACTGAAATGAATTCTATAATTTAGAGAAACGTGAGGAAAAATTTAGATTTAGCTTCAAAAAAATTATCTTAGAAAACATGATCCTTATCAACAAGTCAAGTTTCTATGCACGTGACTGTACAAATCTATAAGTAAGGTAGCCTATTTATTTAATACTGCAGTGAGAAACGTCTTATGCTATTTTATCATTACTATCATAATGAGACAAATCGTGGTTTCCGCCGCCAAAATACCTTCAAATTACAAATTAATTTATGACTGAATAAAGGTTTTGATAAAAGCTATTCTAGAATAAGTTATTAGAACATATAATTTTCTGTTTATGCCTGTTGTAAAATTTAAATATATAGGTACCTTTAAAAAAATGAAATGCTGTTATAAAAAGTAATCTGAATAGACAAAGTAGGATGAGGAGGATTTGTTTCTCGTTAAGATTGGCAAAATTGAGATATGGATCCACTGGGTATAATAATTATACGCATTATTATTTTATTGTTATTTTATACTACATTGTGACCACATTGATGAAATCTTATGTTGACCACAATCTGTAAGTATTATTGACCTATTAAAAGCCACCTTTCCATGTGAGTTCTATCAAGTGTAGTATCAAAATCCAACATCCAAGAAAGATTACTTTAAATGTATCTGAGGAAGTTCACATAAAGTGCAAACTGTAGACAAACACTAAAAGGGAAAGGGTCAAAATGTCGAAATATTCAATCAAGATGTCATGCAGAAGAACTGATTCGTATAAATCGTAAAGCACAGTTCCGTGGCCGTTCGGGAGGTGTCGAAGGTGTCCGAAGATACTCGATTTCCAATTTCTAATCGCCACATTAACATGTGTCGGCCTTTCACGAACTCGTCTTTAATTAAAATAAAGAAAGAACAGAACTGATTCAGTTCTTCAACCATAATAAGACAAGCTTGCAATTGAAATCGATCAAAAGTGTTAGAGAAAGACAAATACTAATCAAGATAGTAATGATTATACCATCATTGAGTTGAGATACATGTATAAGACTGTTAAGATCTTACATAAAATACTGGTTACCTTTCTGTAAACTCTTTATTTTTAGTCTCAATTATTTATATGGAAATGCACGAATATATTTTTACGCTTGCACGATTCATTTTGAATACTAAATTGATTTTTTGTTAGAGCAATCAATTGCATGTATTGTTTCAAAAATTCTAACAAAATCCCATTTAACATTATCCTTAGTTACCGGCGCATCTTCTTACTAGAGGTTTAGTTTATTCTTACCGAAGCGCTTGCATAAAGAGAGGAATAAATGTGGATAAAGCGAAAGTAGTTTAACAAGGATTGTGGCACATAGTAAGATGTAACTAGTCTCTGCCTAATTGAACTTTTTTTTCTTTTTTCACTTCTATTATTCATTAACGAATTTGTGTCTTGATACTTCTAGTACCTAGTAGAGCAAATACCATAGTTAATAAGCCAACCTTGCATTGCTTGGTTTGTACTACTGCCAAACCTTCGTTTTTCCGTTGAATTTCGTGATTTTATCGTGATTAAAGATTAAAAGGAAATACGCTCGTAAGCATAAATATTGCAACAAAACTATTACTGAAGCTGGTAATTAGTTAGAACAAAAAAGGCAAGGTTAATTGTATTCCAAAGGGGCTTACCGAAAGAATGAAGGATTTTTCGTGAAACAATATAATTACCTACGCTACTTACTTATATATTTTAATACATATTTCTTTAAAAAGTAAATATAAAAAGGTTAGGTTTTGCCGCTCTCTTTTAAAGTGTATCATCATTTAAAGTGTTATTCATTTTCCACATTGGTCCCAACAATCATATTTGGCCAGCCACTTTATAAATAATTTATTTATATTACAAAATAGTTTTAAATATATTACAATGAGACTATTTATCACAAGGATAAAAACATCGATTTCGTCGTAGGGATTGTTAAATCATTTAGTTTTCCTTGAACTGCGTTACTGGAACACGTTCATCGGGCTATTTTGCACTACATAATAAAAAAGTGAAACTTGGTCATTAATTTGTGATGTGAAGAAAGGACTCAGGGTCCTTTTATTTCTTTTGTTATTGTGTTGAAAGACAAAATAAACGCGACCTTCGTATTGAGTAAAGCGAGTGTGAAATCTCTTTAAACAAGTGACATTTTGACGTAGTGATGTTAATCGCGTGTTTATGAAACAAACTCTAAATAATTAGCACCATAAGTCACCAATAGTATATGACACTTTTACCGAATTTTGACAGCCTTTGTTATGCAAGTTAAAATAAGTCTTTAAATATTCATATATATTTAATTAACAGCATATGCTAATGAACATTTTATTACTGCAATATTTTTCCGGTACACTTCCTACTAGGAACCTTCGTATAATTCGTAAGATTTTTAAACGAACCATTTAGATATCACTTTTTTTTAAGTACATATTGAAAAATAATTATTCTAAGAATACAATATCTTTGTCCTTTTCTCCCTTTTATCTCTATATGTACTATACTGTTATCTATATAGAAATGTTTTGCCATAATCTAACAATTTTTTTGTTAAACATGAGCAATTCCTGCTATCCGCGCTCTCGTACAGTCAGCCGCATACCAAGTGACCCTGCATTGAATTCTATGACGCGGTAATAGAGGCAAATTTGCAGTGAATTTGAGTAGGCTGATATGCTTTTTACCGTAGGTACAAAACATCTGCTCCTTGTTTTTAACTCAGGACGTCGACCTTTTTAAAGACCATAAAACTATCCTCCCCTCAACTTGTTTTCAAGTCAGGGATGCGGTTTGCGGCAATGTGGGTACAAGTTTTCATTTTATCACCTAGGCCCACATACAGCTATCTAGAAACTTGTATTCAACGCAAGTGTATTGAATCACACTCAATCAATGTTGTGTCACAGATTTTTTATATTCGAAATACAAGAATAATACGTAATAACACCAAAACGTATGGCCTAAACCATACTTTTCTAGTCTTGTTTCTTCTTATGATTTGGACAATTAATTTTAATTTACACTCTCGATCTCAATAGTTTGTGTTCCGTAACGCCCTTGCGTTTAGTTAAACAAATACTCACCTTATTTTTATATAATGTTTTAAGTTATGCACCTTCCGCTCATTAATTTTTCCTTTATATATGCGAAAATGCATAAATTAATGTTAGGTCGTCATATAAATATGTAATCATATAATAATGTTTTATATAATTTATTATGGTTTTGTGTGATTCAAATTAGCGTAGTCGCTTTTAATTGCTTAAACTTAGAAAACAATAGTTTATAAACCAGAGTCTGAAAATTTTCTATTAGTTGTCATTTCTACGTCATAAGTCGTCTTAGCGACTACACTAAGAAACTTTCTTTGAAATTCATCTTTAACCAAACTGATAAAAATATTAAGATAAAATTTCCCAGTTTATTTGGAAAATATTACACCACTTCAAATACATTTAAAATGCACTCACAAATAACTCACTAATGTCCATTCCCTACATAGCTTCCGCGGAGTATTTTTAGTTTAATCCTGTTTTCTAAAGAAAACAAAATATTAGGAAGCATTCAAATCTGTTTGAGTAGGGTACAGTTCAAAATTAATACAGTTTTAAATTAATCACAACTGAAATACCTAAAATTATTATTTGCTTTGGGCACTGTGTTTGGTCTATATAAATACATAATTGAAAGAGTATTGAGAATGTAAACGAAGGTTTTGTCCATTAGTGTGCACTTCCGATTAAAAGTTGAGTTTTCAAAACGTGCGCCTACGGTTTACTATTTAAATTACTGATAATAAATCAAGATTTTTTTATATGAATGTAATTTACTTACTAATTTGTCAGATTTTGCTAACTGTATCAAATTTTGCTGTGATCAATATAGTGACATTTAATCCCTCGCTTTAAGTCAGTAACACAACGCCGAAATACCGGAAGATGCTCTGCGTAATTCATGTAGAAGCAAGGATTTTTTTCGACCCAGGATACTTAAAAATAAAGGAAATTTCAACACACAATACTCTCATAATGTTATATGTCTCCATGACTTCCTTTTCAAAATGGCTTAGTTCCCAAAATGCTTCTTAGGTAAATTATTATCTTGGATTTCAATATAGAAGGTGTAATCTTAATCCCGGATACTCATATTATTCATTTTGTTCAGTAATGTATGTAGGTTTTATATTATATAATGTTATTTTTTCATACTGTGCAATGTTGTAATACAAATGTTTTATTTGAGTTTGTGCATTCATAAATGCTGATCCCGTATTTTTCCTGCAATTGAAACAGTGCTACATATGGTGTCTGATCGCGTTTCAAAAAAAATACCGAGTTAAGTGCCGCTATTAACAAACTCTCCGGTATACTTAATTACGACATAAATACTTACAATAAAATCTTGCGATGTGGGCAATATAATTGATTTACTACGCGTGATGACATTAGCACATATACATACAATCACCTTTGTATTCCTTATCGGGTAGACAGAGACATCAGGTTTTAAAAGACTTACTGATGGATTTTAGATTCAAAAAGTGGCAGTTGTGAACCTAAAACTAGAATTTTATTAGCCTTGATTGACTTTTACGATCTATATGGGAACAGAAGCAGTTGGCACACTGTTTTCTTCGCTTTCAGACCAGCTTGGAAGCTTACTCAAGATGAATGTACTCCTATGTCATTGGCTTTCAGTTTTTTTTTACAATTTATTCTTCATCTCCATCTGAGTTTGTTTCTAGTTGCATCCTTAGCTAAGTTGCTTCAAAGTCCTGTGTCGCCTACCAAACCAAGGTAATCACCTTGGCTGACAAGGCTTTGTTTTTTTACGTGACTGTAATCTCATCTCCACGAAAGAAAAGCCAGGGCTATACCTAGCTTTTATGTAGACATATGTTTGTAGTGTTTCAATTCTACTTTGCTGGAAAAAGTACCTACGCCTATCCTCTCAAAATCGTTTCTTCTAAAATTGAGTGCTGGTACTCTATAACTAAATTGTTACTTTCTTAGCTTTTTTTTGTATTAATCTTGCCTTTTACATCCTAATTCCATTGTGGAATTTCAAACACTATGGCAACTTTGTAAATATATAACCACTTTCTTAAATATACTGTCCAACAAAGTTTTAAGTAACATTCTTTTATATCGACGACTCTACAAACTAGTTCAATCACCAATGATCTGAGATAACTGCCAGACTCTTGACGCGTCACTAATACTAACTGACAGCGATTTATATTAGATTTGAACACAGAGCACATATTGCCTGCCAGAGACGACATTCTTCTTTGTTCTGTGGATTTAATAACCCATGCGACCGTGTTACTCAGAGCTTACAATAGAAATTAACGACAGAATGTGCAGTGAAACCTTTGATGTGCGTGTGTCATGTTCACTGTTCATATTTCACATACGATACGATTTACTTATAAAAGAGATTCAAAGGGTGTCATCCTAAGGCGTCACTTCATTGGCATAGCTTGGTAGTAAGACTATTCCCATATCATGTAAATATATTCCATAAGGAAAATAAACCACACGGATACATTATTGTCATGAGTGGAACACTAGGTGAACCAGGGATACAAAAAGTTAACAGTAAAACACGTAGGTGAAAGGCATTCACCACCCGTTAGCTAAGTATGTACTGTACTAATCAGTTAGCCAAATCCCAATTTATTTTATAATTAGGAAGTGCACTAGCACCCTAGGTGCTTCAAGTCGATGACATCGCCATCCCAAACACCATACAATGTATCGTCTCGCCAAAAATTGACAAAATGATCGACGAGCTTCTTATAAACAATAATTTTCGATCAATATTCAGAGACATATAAAAAAGTAATTGAAAGCAAATGGTCCTATGAGGAAGGTCGATTCAATTCAACGTTTCAAAGAGATTTCTATTGCAGATGAAATGAATGCGCACGTCCTTGACTCGTTATATAGTCGTAGTGAAAACGGTGATCGTACATTATTTATAAACAAGCTAAGTTGTATAATTCTCCCGTTTGTATTCTAGGGCAGTTGACTCTTTACATTCACTAGGACACGGATTAGCATCTTCTTTTAATTCATCTAGTTAAAGTTCCAAATGGTCATTTGTACAACCACTATGAGGGTGGTCCGATGAATGTTACCTACTCAATAAGTTAATTTCTTTGTACACTACAACTTGATTAAGGTTTTACTGTTTGCTTTGGTAACACTTGTTGTCACAAAACAAGTTACCTGCGTTTTCAACTTCGAGATATGTATATATAACTTTAATAGTTTTGGACATGGGCGTAGGATTAAGTTCAAAATTTCGAAACTTGTTACATTTCAATCGTTATTTGCAGCCAGTGTTGATCAAAAAGGTTACTTTTTGCAAAGTTTTCTTTAATACTACTCTATCTTATATCCTGGCATGGAATATAGTAAATTTTAAATCAAATGATGAGTACTTTAGAATATTAATTGTCGGAGTCAAGAACAGATGCTTGAGATGACTTTCCCAATGAAGAGCATTCATGTCACATGCAACAGTGAAACTCTAATGTTCCGACTCTAATGCTAGTATCGTGTCAGTTTCCTTCAAACAAACGACCATGACCATTAATGACAATGAATTGTCTTCAAGTACAGCGGACACAACAAAAAGCTTTCCAAATTCCTCAGACAGTTACTGTGCTATGTTCCTTACAGTTTTCTGACTTACAAGTTGCCTGTACATATTTTTTTGTTCTGACATAAGAGAGCAAGCACGAGTGAAAGTGGTCAGTTGTCTTGTAGGATACGGAAGGCCGTCATTAGCCTTCTGGTTTAGGTATTATGCTCTTTGTTTGTAACGACTTCCACTTTCTCACGATTTCTCACTTTTTTATAAAATAAAAACAAAAGTTATGTCTGTTTTCATGAAAATACATGAAAACTCAGTTCTCATGAGGGTTCATTTAAAAAAGTACAAAAGTTTTCAAAAGTTAACAAAATCATTTGTCAGCATTCTTCCTTGTTTATCATTTGATTTTTTTTTTTTGGAAGTACATTCAAATTACATACACACACAAATTTTTCAAACGACCAATTAAAGCATAACATCATAATATAACATACAGGCACTTTCATGCGGTCAGGTTCTGACCGGTCGTTATGAGAGGAAACCGTAGGTACTCTCTCGAGACTCGCCTGGCAAGTGAAACTAGTTCTAAGGAATCAAGAAGTCACATAGGTCAGGAAATAGTTTATACTCTTGCACGTCAGGAATTAACTGTATTAGTTCCTTAATAATACCCGCAATATCTATATAAGGTATTATGTGTAGAGTTCATGCAATCTGTCTATTCTAGTATAGACGGTTATCCGAAACGATTTTTACTAAGCTTATTTCTAAGTTGTCAAGATTCTATGGTATGGTAAGCGGTCGTTTCAAAGTATCATATTTTATATCATGAAAAGCTTGTTGTGGGCTAAATTTATAATTGTATAATTTTTTTCTTGTAGTTACTTACAAAAAACTCGGTAATTCTATGAAGTGACTTCATCAACAGTTTTATATTAAAATGTAGGTATATAACATGATCAGATTCAATTTATTTTCGATCTTTTATATCAAACGAATGATGGAACCACAAAAACATAGGTTAATGTTACCATTGCGGTAATCAAGTTGCTGCTTTCTCTCAGATTCGTGTAAATTTGCGAAAGCAGAACATTTCTAAGTAAGTTTTTACTGATTTTCAAAATGAAATCAATCTCAGATCAAACAGTATCACTACATAGTATAAAACAAAGTCGCTATTTTAGTCTGTTTGTCTGTATGCTTAAATCTTTAAAAATACGCAACGGATTTTGATGCGGTTTTTGTAACAGGTAGAGTGATTCAAGAGGAAGGTTTTTATGTATAATAACAAAATTTTGCACCCGTGCGAAGCCGGGGCGGGTCGCTAGTTAGCTTACAAATTTTCTTTTTAATAAATATTATTACTTACTACAGTTGTCCCGCCAACCAACCAAAAACCGACAAACATACCAGACAAAATTGTGTATTTAAACGTAATAATCTCTTTTTACCTACCACAGAACTATTCATTTGGTAGCAGAAAGGTTTCCATCTAATCTTTTTTTCATTGTACTGGTTCTTATTTTATGGTTAGTATTCTTATTTCAAAAAGGCTTTCTTTACCAAAAATTGTGACCTCTGATTTGCGGTGCATGTTTTGGTAAACGATACTTACATAACTACCATTAAACCTTTAGAAGTAACACTTAGATAATATAATCAGTGATGCAATACTTACTAAGACCCACAAAAATTTAATTTATTCTTTTCATTGCGACGCATCATCGTCGCACACGAACACATATCGTCCCAAAACAAACTACAAAAAACTCTTAATTCTATAATATTTAATTAATTCTGCAGGGATAGTTACCTAAAATGTATGATTTATGAAAGTATTTTATATATATTATATTGACAAAAATTTTGATTTGCATATGGTATGTTCTCTACGAATTTAAAACGAATGCAGTAAATCGTAACCATTAACTATTTGCGTTATATTTTCTCACAAAAATTTGTTCATCTTATTATGTGTTATGTGTTATGTATGTATGTATGCATGTATTGTATGATATATGTTCATATTATAATCAATCACTAATAAGGCATTAGGCATATTTCTTTTCATTAGCATAGTTAATTTTACTTTTCGGAATAATTTTTATCTTTACTGACCTGCTTAAATAGATTCTCAAGAAAAAATGTTTCTAATTAACGATTATTTTAGTAGTGAAGTTAATTTTTAGTGAAGAAAAATAATTTCTACTATTGCTACGTACATGTAAAGCCAAGATCTAGTCACCTGTATCACACCAATCTGTAAGCTGTAGTTATCGTAACAATGACTATATTTCATCCCAGTATTTGAAATAAATTTGACGTTACAATACAGAACACCAAATTAATGAATATATAGAAGTAATACTACAAAAATACGCAGATAATTATTTTGAATTTGATACGCAGATAGAATAGACCTTTAGGAATCATTTTTTTTCCTGGAAATTCCCACGGGGGCCAAGTACCGCGTAAAAGCTAGAAAATTATATAATTGCACACTCAAACCATTAGAAATAATCTGAAAATAATTATCAAATCCAAAGTACCAAAAATTTTTTTCTGCCCAACTAATTACTGGCAATCAAGCTCGGCGCGCTTGATTAATTACTCCAATCAGGAACCAGCTTAGTTTATAGAAAGTCGTGACGATGTCGTGACCGGGTCGTAGGTCGGAGCCCACTTATCTGAAAACACGCAGAGGCATGATCTAGTGACGCAAGCGCCGGGAGGTGTTCGCCCACATTACCTTTTCTACATCACAACAAGTTACATGTTTGCGTCAATTTGCATTTATTTATTGACATATGGAAGCATCTTTTAATATGCGTGTACTTCGCAACAGGCTTGAATAAATCTACATTATAATAATTAACGTTGTAAGGTTACGTTTTCGGTTTGTAATGCGTAAGTTATGAATGAAATTTTATGGTCTAGCTTCAAGTTATATTATTAAATTTCTATTTCAAATTGTGATTTTATACTTTTGTATTAGCTAATCTAATGACAGAACATCATGGTGCTAAACTACCGACCTATCACGTATTAACTGTAATTTAAAGGTTAAAATATCAATAAAACTCCAAAACGTTACCTTTATCAACCTATATTTATCGTTACTATATTGTTTGCAATATATATTTCGATTATACAAATAAACACTAATCCACTGAATAACTTTAATCTGACATACAAAGATTCTTAAATGCTAATGTTATTGCTAAACTGAACGCCGTTTGAAACATTTGCAACATTGCTAATATAAGGGCTAGAATGATCCGGAATACAAAATGAGATCAAAAATTCTTTTATTTCGTACTATTTTATACTAGATTTCTTTTTCATTTTGTTTTTTTTTATATCATTGCAAGTATTGTCAGATGATATGAAGAAAATGGAAATCGATAAGTTTATTCAAATTTGAAGGTCGTTCCAAACTAGTTTGTCCGAGAAGATTTTCTACGACTGCGTCCCACTTCCCATCAATTTCCATAATACTATTAATGTTGTCAGTATTTATTCCACCGATCACTTCCGTTTGGTACAAGATGGATACAAGATTATTTAAAAACCTTCTATGTAACAACAGCTACTCTGGATCTTTAAATAAAATTAGTTCCTTTACTTCACGGTGGATAACATTCTTGATATTAACATAAGTTCCAAAAAAAAATTATTTTAGTCATATGATATTTCGGAGTCATGGTCAATTTTCTATTAATGATGCCACAGTGTAATCAATCGAAAATCGCGTTAATCAACGTCGCGTCCCCTCAGGTCCGTCAGGTGACGAGACAAATGACGTGGCAGACCAGACATTTTGATCGATTGCTTCTATTACAGTATCCGCAATGTTCTCTGTTATCTCACCTCGGTAGCGTTCTACCATTATGTGTTAGGACGGAATGTGTTTTTCAAAACATATAACCTTATACACTAAATTTACAAATTAAGATGGTAGGTACTAAACGGCATCATCATTAACATGAAATTATTTAGTACTCCGTATTTCAGATATAATGGAAATCGTATTTCTGTTCACCTAGTCCAAATTTTTTGAAAACACAACCTAAACTAAGCAGATCAATTTTTTTTTGGTTTTGTCTTGTCTAACTCTATTCTTTTAAAAAAAATCTTATTATTTTAAAAACCCTTCACCTTTGCTGATTTTTATAGATGCGAATTTTATGTAAAATTATCAACATGCCACTAAGAGACGTGCATAATGCTGAACATGAAATGTTACACTTTAAAGTAATTTTGTAGTGCATTTGTTTGAAACCCTATCTGCATATGAACTGATGCTCCGAATATTTTGTCCAGTTACGAAACATTTTAGTTAACGGCCGACCCATTGGCTGATAGCTCGTCACTTTCCTGATTAAAATGCATTTTAAAATATTGCAGTAATAAAATTTGGCTGTTATGTTTTTGCAGACGTTGTTTAATTACTAGTCTAAAGTGAGAGTGCGACTTATGATAACTATGACGTCAATTAACAGTGCGAATTCACACAGCGTGAGGGTGTTGAAGGAGTTATTTGAAACAAGCGAGATGAAGACAAGAACGCCTGTACATGTATTTTCACTAAATCGAAATCAGGCGAAAGATATTGGGCAGCCTGTATATGCACAGTTATCTCCTGAGCTTGCATCACAGCCATTAAACATTGATAGGAGTCAATTTCCTTTATACTGTACTTTAGCAGAGCTGCGCAGGTCAAGAAGTGCATCGCCTGACAAATCTGATTTTGAAGTGCGTAGCATATCACCGACCCAATCAAAGAGCAAAACCATAACACCGGACCTCAAAATATTAAAGACTGCTAATCGGAAATCGCCTATGTACAACGACATTACTGAATTGGGCGAGCCATGCTCGAGAGGGTCCGCATTATCTCTAGAATCAGCAACGAATCAAACTAAAACAATATCTCCTTATAGTAGAATGTATTTACAAAGATGTAATGATGACACTTCAATAAGCCTATTGACAAGTACACAGAGAAATAAATTGCACGAGCCTGTTCAATTTCCTAAAAGCGTGCCAACATCTCCTGTATTATATTCCCGAAAATTGGCTGCATCTAGGAGCTTACTGGCGCCTATGTCATCACTATCCCAGCTTAAGGGCACATCTGTCAAAACTCCTCTAGAAAAATGCGTAATAACATCGAGAAGAGTCAGTACTCAATTTTGTTGGGCGCAGGTGATGGAAGAATTATCATGGAAGATGATATCAGTAAGTTCTTCTTGATAAGGTTGTTTGCTTTCTCGTAGATAAATTCTGTACGATATACTTAATTAAGGATATAACCATGTTTCAAATATTCGTTTCTTATGACAGCATTGTATCAATATGTTGCTTACCTACATGTTAATTATTCTACTTTAATTCTCATAAGTCTAACAAAATTAACGTTTACAACAACATTGTTCTTCAGTTTTAGAATTGACTTCACTTTAAAAATGTACATTATTAGACTTCAAAAAATTCAATTTTTTCATTTAGTGGGAGAAGCTTTTTGACACGAGATTAGTGATTTTTAATGATGATTGGAGCCTATTAAATTTGATATAGATATAAGTAAGTCAATTCAATCAATTGAAACTTCAAAGAAGGTGATTTACTCGTATCATTCATATGTAACATCACAAACATAAATATCGTAGATAATATTCACACAAACATGAGCTAGGAGAAATGGTCATTGTTTTGTGTTCTCTTCTCACGATCGCGTAACCAGTAATTAGTGATATTGTTGCCACAAGCGATTCTTCTAAACGACTCGTCTTATTGGCCTATTACAGTTACAGACGTAACACTACTTCATCAAGAGGGCTAAGGCAATAAATATGTGTGTGAGAAACATAATGCACATCAACAATTTCTAGATGACTTTTGTTGCGCGTGCGATAAATTATTGTACCTAATACATATTGTCAACTTCAGTCGGTCAAATAATTATTTACTTTCAGTGCTGTGATAGATAGGATTATGCATTACTCGCCCAGCTCCTATTTTTTTAGTTGCATTAGAATAAGATGAACAGAAAAATATATAGTGAAAATCCAAAAAAAGGCATATTATTTTCATTAGGATAGCAATCATAGAAAACGGAATTCTAATATACTTAATTGAGAATTCTGAGGCAGCATTGTAATTGCCCAGGCAAGTTCTCTAGAAACAAATCTAATCGTGTTTCCGAAGTCAACAAAGGAGCCATAATGTGACTCCCACAGATCTTGTGGTATATCAGTTCCAAGTAACAGTTACGGTAACGTAACGGTAATGCGCACTACTTACTCCTTCCAGTCGCCGTGCTCCTATACGTCAATAAATTTTATAATCCTCTGAAATATAATATTTACGACGCTAAAATAATACGTACAGTATGGTCATCGAGATTCATTTAATGAAAGTCCGTGGCAAAACCAAGTGGCATTCCTAGTTCATTTAGGAATTGAGGCCATCAAATGAAAATCAGTTTAGATTATATATAGGTAAATAAGTAAAAAAAAACATTTATTTCAGGCTACTGATAGGCCCATAATCCTACAAAAGAAAAGACAAATTGCTAAAAAGAAAAGACTAATGCTCAAAAGTTATACTGTTATTAATATTTGTTATATTTCTTCTTTTATGTGCAATAAACAGTTTACAAACAAATAAACTGTTAATACAACGCAACGTTTACAAAAACAAACACTATACTTGGCGAAAACCTCGTTGTTGTTCGTATGTTATACTCTTATGTGCGCACGTATAAAACGATATGAATCACGGCGGTGCGCGGGCGCAGCAATTGAACTCATATGGTCAATCAGTTCAAGTGCACAGTCGGGGTCATGGCATGTGCGATGCGAGGGGTTAATGTAGACACAGGATGGATTTCATTTTGGTTTTACACTTATCTGCTCAAAACTGGATTGAACCTAAAACAAATCAGTTCAATTTAAATAATAGCTTTAAAACTATTTTTATAGACAGTTAAATTGTGTAGAAAAAATTGAATAGTCTAAGTGAGCTAAGTAAGGTTAAACACTTTCATCCTATTTGCATTAATCGGAAAACATTCATATAGTCACGTCTATATCCCTTGCGGGATAGACAAAGCGAAAAGTCTTGAAAAGAATGGAAGGCTACATTCAGCTGTATGAAAATAGTGACAACAAATAATGACAAGTTGCTAGCCTGACGCCGACAAGAAGAATCCCAAGTTTTTTAGCAAAATTATGGAGTGGTCCTATTCTAAAACGCAGGGACCATACGGGAGTTGAAAACACAACAATATAATTACACAAATAAACTAATTTACAACTACTTGTAACCAAACAATACACAATACGACCTATAATTTATGTACGGGAACCTCTTTTACAAGTAAACGAACGTGTACGTGTTAAAATGCAAGTATGTTTAAAAAAAAAAGAAGTTTTGAAGCTTTTGTTTAAACAGCTTTTGGAAACTTAAGTTGTTTTTAAGAACAAAGTGGCTTAAACGATACTTGATATAGTTGCAATAGCTTGTAAGTTTACGAATATTACGGGCACTTAAAGTACAATAATGTTAAACCAATTATTTATTAATAATAGATGCAGAATCATACGGCGCAATAATGAAACTGTATCGTTTTTCTTATAGGCAGAAGTTATAAAAGTAGAACATAAATTGTATCACTTCGTAAATAGCTCTTAAACCATACCTTAAGAATAATAGTATATATACATACTTATAATATAACAAATTGAAAAAATAACTAAGTCCGTATTACCTACATATTATGTTTAGATAAAATTTTCAATTTTATATGTAATTCTTTCTGATGGTGAAAATGAATCAGTATTTATTTTTTTGGAATAAAATTTCACGAAAATTATATTCCCACAATGTTAGCATAGCACGTGCTTCGTGTCTTCAAAGCAAAACAATGGAAGGCTCCACAGATGTTTCGGGAGTATATGTGAAAAAATACAATGAGACCCGGCCATACCGTGAGATCAATACCTTTGAATAGTATAACGAAAGTCCTTAAACTCATGCAACGGGCAGATGTGTTGCTCTACTTTTAAATCGGGGTACCGAGTCATTTCTGTTCTTTTTATAAAATTTGAATGTAAGATTTACTTTTACTTATTAATTAAAAAACAATTGCAACCAAACTTGGTGTGATAATACTTTTTTTAGTTTTTAATCCAAATTAATTATTGTTATAGCAACTATGTGAGTGCCATATTCTTTAATGGTTCTATATAATTATTCTTAAATAATAATCTTTTATGGTTTGCAAGTATCTAGATGAACTAACAACATAGTACACAATTTCAACCTAGTGTAGTTCTATGTCAGCTATAGAATTAACGCTGATAATGCAAAAAAATCAAGTGCTTCATATACCAGAAACTGAACACCTGATGACGGTTGCAAACTTAAAACTGCTCGCTTGCACTTTACGAAATTTATTATTAGTTATGTTCTATGTATGCTCTATTTCAATAATTATTTAAAAAAATAGTTTTATCGCAAAAGCGATTACTTAATATTTTTTGTAAAGGTTAAAAAGTAGTTACTTTAAAAAAGTGAGGAAGTAACCCTATGTAAGTGTATGAATAAGTAATTAATAAATACATGCAAAAGTTATTTATCGAAATGACCTCGTAATTGTTACTCACTTTCCTGTGTGAGATAATCCGTACAATAGCGTAAGTAGGCATTACATGTAGCTGAAGTTTCATTTCATAATCGGTAAATGAATAATAAATTTTAAACACAGTAGAAAAAGATTATAAGGATACGTATGATGCCTCTGTTAGTGTCATATCGGAGGCGACACACAGGTGCATATGATCTCTTAAGAATGAATGTGCTAAGAAAATGTATAAAATATATTTGATTCAAATTGCAGTCACTTCCAAAGCAAACATTACAAATCGTTAAACAATCCAATCAAAATCAATTTTATAAGCGCTCTACTTTGTTTATTTTCTTAAATCAAATTATCAGTTGTCACTGTTGTCTTGTCGGTCTCAAATCGAGCGCTCGTCTCGAGACAAGCTCGAGACCCTTTGTCAAAAGTAGAGCAACAGTCGCGGCGATTTCACTGCACTAAAGGCAACAAGCGAGTTTTTTTACCCCAACGTATTCCCGCGGCGTCCCGACCCGACGCCGCAGTTCCTTATTCTTGCCTCCAGCATGTGCCCGTTTGCTCCCTCAAAATATCTGGAACGGTTGTGCATTGGTGTGAATTGTTTATGATAAATATGGATACGCTCAACGTGGTGCTCAAAACTGGATATAAAATTGTTAAGGATTTCTCGGAGCAACATAAACCTGTGAGTTTTAGATAATTATTAACGTAGTACATTTATTTGTCGGCTATGTTTTTAAATTAAAAAAACGATGATAATATTGCTAGTAGTAGGTAAGGTGGATACCTACCAGTGTTAACATCCGTTGCTAGGTTAATGAGAAATTGGCGGAAACGGACTAACTGACAGAGACAGAGGTTACTAACTCTAGTATATTAGTATTAATAATATTAATATTCTTAGATTTTAATTTTTTAATATTCATTATTACAGAGATAAATATGAAACTATTTATTTACACGTTGATAGCATTACTAGCCCATGTTTACTAATGTTAAACTATGACCACAACAGCACGTTAGCTATAGGCAAAGTAAACAAAACACTGATTGACCGCATTAACCCAAAGGGCCTATACTATGCTATCTTACCAAAAAAAATCATCACTTGTTAAACAAACGAGCATTTAATAATAATATTAGGGTTAACAAGAACCTTCAGGTGTATTAATCGTTCAGTTAATGATTATAAAGATTTAAAATTGTAAAATTACGATGGTAGTAACTCCAATAGTAATGTCTAAATACCATTTAATTTGAAAGAAGTTCACATAATTACTGATCCTGAAGTTACACCATATTTCTACCATAGAAATTTAATTATCATTGTTAATACTGTAAAGAATTTTAAGACATGTTATCTCACCTTTCTACATTCCACCATTACTATGATTTAATATACCTAGGCAAAGGAAGTGAAAGGATCTGAAACCACGTGCTAACGACTTATCGTCACCTGGCTTGTTTCAAGAGGGGAGCTCGAAGGACATCCTCTATACACATGATAATAATACCCAGAGAAGCTTCACTGACTTGAAGTAAAATAAACAGGCCAGACGAACAACTATTCCTTCATTTGTGTTTTTGGAAATTGTAAATGGTAAATGAAATGGACCGAAACGTTAGCCCTAAAGGTAGACTAGCTATAAATTACAAAGCCAAATGGCGCATAACGATGTTAAACATTATTCAAATAATTATAACAATGGATGAACCAGAGCTGAAAAAGAAGGTTCAGTGTGTTAATTTTTTGTTAGACAACGGTTAGATATTAGGATTAGGATAATACTCTTTTTATGTTGAAACTTCACACAAAAAACCTCACAAAAAAGTTACATATCCGAGTATTGCAAACGTATTAGATATTACGCAAAATTACAAAGCATCCTTTGAAAGAAACAAAAAGAAATTTAGTAGTTTGAGCTGCTATTTAGTTTATCTTGTTATTTCGTAACTAACAATAAAGACAATCTTGTTAAGCCTTTTTACAATTATATTATTCTCATTACGGAACCACTTGGGGACTACAGATTACCTTTGCTCTAAAAAAATAATGCCACAATCTTGCCTTTCATCGCTAGCTTTCATCGCTGATTAAAAGTCAATGAAAAATTTATCAAAATATATTTCAAAATAAATATAACTTGAATCCAAATCCAACCCAATATACAAAAATCTGTAATATGTATTTAATATCTTAACCATAATAAGAAAATGGTAAACAGACGAAATTTGCAGAAACTAAGAGTTGTGTGCCACAATCAAATTTGTAAACAAAGATAAACAGGTACCTGAATGTATAATTTTCTTTCTTTACTTCTTCCAGATGTTAATCTCGCTTAAATCCTTACCTTAGGAGAAAAAACCGAGGTCGCCTTTTTTCCTCTTTTTATATCTATCTTCAAAAAAAATCGGTATTCAAGTTTTATTTCAATTACCGTACCTGCGAATATCCAATAGGTCTCATCAGCATTTGCATCATTACTTTTGATGAAACAGTTTATAAATAAATTCTCATTTGTTGTCAGATGGAAACATCGGGCGGGTCGGAGAGTTCAAGCGAAGACGCGGAGGCGCAGCGGTCTAGACGCGGCCATGTGCTAGCCGAACTATTGCAGACTGAGAGGGTGTACGTTCAGGAGCTAGGCTCCATCCTCACCGTAAGTTTCTATTGTACTACATTATGACACTACTAATCTGTTTGATTCTCTTACCAAAGAAGCCCAGCCGTATTCGTGATATTATTTACTTACTAAGAAATTTTGATCCACGTCTAGACCACCGATAAAAGGAGACCCTGGATTTTTAGAAAGGACGCAACCGGAAAAAAGGTTTATGGACATGATGACATACATACATACATATAATCACGTCTATATCCCTTGCGGGGTAGACAGAGCCAACAGTCCTGAGCGGACTGATAGGCCACGTTCAGCTATTTGGCTTTAAGATAGAATTGAGATTCGAATAGTGACAAGTTGCTAGCCTATCGCCTAAAAAAGAATCTCAAGTTTGTAAGCCTATCCCTTAGTCGCCTTTTACGACATCCATGGGAAAGAGATGGAGTGGTCCTATTCTTTTTTGTATTGGTGCCGGGAACCACACGGCACTGGACATGATGAGTATTATTAATTTTATTTTAAGATCAAAATGAATACTATTGATGACAAAACATCAACTAATTATTTGGATCGCAGCGATCCGAATTGGATCTTGCCTTCTGGTCACTATTTTTACTCCATTTCTCGCCGTCTTCTACCACGATAATCAAGATAAAAGGAAAAGCAAAATGTCTTAAAAGTATTAAGTTAGATTACCAACATTAGTTGCTATAAATACGAGTACACTGCATTTCAGGACCGATATCGCTATAAATACCATTACATTACTGCAGCAATTTACGCAGTTATTTTTGTAAGATATAAAACGTTAGTCATTAAAAACTTCCGATTTCTGGGTCGAATTGCGGTTAACTTTTGTGAATTATGGTATTAAGGCACACGATGTTTGGAATCGAAAGCTCAATAAAAAACTTTCTTTTTGCATTGACGAAAATGTAATGGTAATGCCAAGATCTGTTCCTGTCTTTGATATATATTAGCAACGTCAATTTTTGACCCATCGAGTATATCATACCTACTAGAAATTATACAATCATTCCTATTTTACTTGCAAATAAGTGAAACGTATGCGGCCCCACGGCCCGCGGCACACAAAGTCACTACCTACCAGAAGATTTAGAAGTAAACATTCAAATCTGTGTGTGCTGGTTTTTATTTTTTAATAACATTAATTTATTAATTAATAACATTAATTTTTTTAAAGCTCGTAGCACAGTGCAGGCACTTTTGCAAATATTATTGTTCAATGAATGTGAAATTATTGTTAATTCATCGATAAACTTTCCGATTGTTTAGTTGATTAGTCGTAACACCACCACGATATCTCCTTCATTACTCGCTCTATAAATTAAATGTGCCATTGCTATGTAGTCCATGATAGTCGCCTTCAATCCACGCATAAGGCAAGCCGTTGCGGATCTAGTGCATACGGTGCAACACGCAAGCATGCGCATGCACTGCTGCAGAGCGGAACGTAGTGAGTAGTAGTTGAGTGCAGTCCGCTGTAGGCACACTTCCAGTTAACTTCAATATGAAGTATGGAAAGTACGACCTCCATAAGTCTTCCGCGAATCTAAGTGTCGGCACCTCATATTCCTGGTATTACAAGAAAAATGATAATCTCACAACGCGGAGCAAGAAGCGGCTCACGAGAGCCGCATCGGATTCCACCCTGTTCAGTGATTACGCCAATCAACTCTCGCTGTTCGAGAGAGACAAAAACGGTGTCCTCAAAAAGTGCAAGAAGTCCGCGAGTGATGTTGGTAAAAACACCCGTGTTAAATGCGTCAACATCAAACCCGTGAATACGGAACCGTTCATTGGAAACTTTTTCTACGGTAAGCCGCTGCCTGGTTATGAATATTCACAGAGCAACGAAGAGAAAATAGTGTATTTACCCGATTCCGATATTGTTACGGCGTCAGAAGACACCACTGGTGAATCACTCACTACTGCTGCAACGGTACTGGACGCTCCAGAATATGTTCGCAATCCAATATATGGCTGTCTTGATCCTGATGCACAACTTTCTTTCTCCGAGTTCATGAGCGATACTACACACACCAAAGATTCACAACTGCAGTCTTCAAGCTGCACAGAATTACGTGACACTATGCAGAGCAGCCCGCAGTCTGGAGACATTCTTACAACTATTCTTAAGGATTACAAAAGAATAATGAAGGAGTGGAATCACACCATACAAGATCATTACTCTTCTGTATCACACTGTAGTAAGAAAAGTTCTGCCATGCGTCGAAAGAGCAACACTGACAGTTTCGTGAGAAGTTTGCGTTCCACCCTTTCCTATAGGAAACCAAACAAGTGTAACAAAACTCCTAGTAAAAGTAATACATATTCACGTGACTGCAGTCGATATCAAACTGTAAATCAGGATGAGAGGAAAACTCAAAGTTTGCATAGAAATCATACGTTCAGCAATTGGACATCAACGTTGCAGAAATGGAAGACAAAGTCACAGTTTTGGAAGAATACCCTGACGCCGTCGGAGTGCGAATGTTTGGAAGCTATCTATGAAGATTACGATAGACGGCTTCAGGACTGGTGCGATGCAGTTAGCTATTGCTCTTCTATGCTTAACTCGGTAATAAAGAAGTTGTTGTTCATTCAAATAGGCAGCACACAAATCTGCCATTATTTTACGTTCAGAAAATGATACGAAATAATTCATCTATGCCATAAAAACAGACAAAACAGTAAAAATTAATCTTCTGCCTATCATAAACATAAATTGTGCCATATCAAAAGGCTCACTTTTCTTTCTTAATATTTCTTTAAAGGCTGATTTTTACTCGGTAAAATATGCCAAATTCCATTATGTACCTAATTGTTTCAGGGCTACAAAGAAGAGATAGAGAAGCCGGAGAACCAGCACCTCCTGCCATCGGCACTGGTGGGGCAGTCAGACGTGCTGTTCGGGAACCTTCACGAACTGTTCACATTCCACCAGGACGTGTTCCTCAAGGATCTGGAGCGGTCCATCTCGGCGACGGAGCTCGTCGCTCTTTGTTTTGTTGAAAAGGTTGGTGTTTTATAGGTTGAGATTGACTAATTGTGTTCGACTGTTTGTATGCTTATACTCGCGATTTTAGCCGCCAATAAAGAACAATAGTTAATTTCCTAGATTTGCAGCTATTTTAAGCCAGCAAGGACTCTCCTTGGCTGATTTTTTTTTTTTATAATGTGACATGATGCGAATTTTTTATGTTTTCTAAATTATAATGAATTCATAACTTGTATTCCAGAGGGAGACGTTTTTCCGCCTATACAGCTACTACTGCCAGAACATTCCTCGCTCGGAGCGGCTCAGAGAGACCCTGGTCGACACGCATCTGTTCCTGCAAGCCTGCCAACTACGACTTGGACACAAATTGCCTTTGGCCGCTTATCTCCTGAAACCAGTGCAGAGGATCACAAAATATCAGCTTTTACTGAAGGTAAAATGTAATAAACGTACGTACATGTATAATCAAACCTTTTTTCTGAAGGGGTCCGCAGAACTTTCTACTAACCACGTTCCCTAAAACATAAAGGTAATCTATTTTTCTAAATAATAATGATATGTGAAAATAATCTAGCCCTTCGTTTCGTTGTTATTTGTAGAATTAGTAAGGTATCTTTCTCTGTCTCATCTTAGCGTTTTGTCAGTTACCCTCAGCCCTGGGTATCCCAAAATTATTGAATAATTGTTTTTTTTTAATTGAACAAGGGCTGATAGCTAGTCTGTTTTCAAATGTGCATCAAAATCAACCTCCAGTCATACGTTCGGAAAATAAAAGAAAATAATGAATACACCATATAATTTTAACCATATTTTGGACTTACCATCATCCAGGACCTGATCCGCTACAGCGAGTGCAACCACTCGATGACGACGGGTCTGCAGCAGGCGCTGGACTGCATGCTGGTCGTGCTGAAGTGCGTCAACGACTCCATGCACCAGATCGCCATCACGGGCGTCCCGGTCAGTTTTCATGTTTGTATATCATCTCTTTCCCGTTGGGCTAACCAGAGACAAAATCTTTTAAGTTTCCACAATCCCTAATATGTTTATAACTATAACGAGGTCGAAATGATGTTGTGTCGTTTCCGGCACTTATATAAAAATGAATAGGACCACTCTATCTCGTTCTTACGGAATTCGTAAAAGGCGACTAAGGGATAGGCTTATGCATTTGAGATCCTTTTTTAGCCGATGGGCTAGCAACCTGTCACTATTTAAACCTCAATTATATCATAAAGCTGAACGTGGCCTACCAGTCTTTTAAGACAGCTGGCTCTGTCTACCCCGCATGGGATAAAGACCAGATCTAATGAATGAATAAGTCGAAATAACCGGAAAGGAAGTTTTGGTGTTAGTAGTGGAGGCATTATCGGAAAGCATTTTTTTTATATGTGATTGCTTATGGAATGAAGCATCTACTTTTTATCAATAAAAATTAAACCAGGATTTTAGCATCCTTATTTTTAAAAAATTTTTTTTTGAGTACATCAACAATAGATTTTACTTACCAAAAATATTCACCTAACTGACATGATTATCAAATATTTTGCAGGTGGATCTCAGTCAGCAAGGGGAGCTTCTAATGCAAGGTTCCTTCCTGGTGGTGTCAGAAAACAAGAGAGATCTCAGACTTAGGATAAGGCCGCGACGCCGCCATATATTCCTGTATGAGAAAGCCATGCTTTTCTGCAAGCCAGCGACGAAGAACAGCCATAATAAGGCGACTTATCACTTTAAACATGATCTCCAGGTATTGTGAAACGTAAATGTGTATTGTTTATTTATTGTAGTTTTTATGTATGTTTATTATTTGATTTTATATTTTGTGTAGGTATAAATATATTTATTTAGTTTGACCCCACATAATGTTTTCTGTGAGACCCAGTAGTGGACTGGTAGATAATGCTTTTAGCATTAAGTCCGCCAATTGTGCTATACATTTGTATTTTTTGCAATGAAGTTTAAATAAATAAATTTAATTTCTTAGCACATGGAAAGATGATGAAATTTACTCATATGTCTTCTACGCTTCCACCAAGCTGATGAGAATTTTAAGAACTATGACATTATCTAATTCACCTGTGTCGAAAATTATAATTTATCATGCAAAATCTATGATGGTGTCTTTTATATGACTTCGATGATTGTAGAGAGCCTAATTATTATTCCCTATCCAAATTTAACACCACACATTTTTTGGTAACAATTCTATACGATCGTATTAAGTATATATGTGTTTAATAGTTACTCACAAATTATCATTTTACAGATGTCACAAATAGGATTAACAGAATCAGTAAAAGGCGATCCTCGGAAATTCGAAGTGTGGAGACAAGGCAGGCAGGAGGTCCACACGATAATAGCGCCCACGGTGGAGATAAAGCGAGCGTGGGTGGACCGCATAAAGAGAGTGCTGCTCGATCAACTGAAGGAGTTGAAAGGGGAGAGAGTACGACAATACGGAGCTCAGCACAGGTACCTATTAAAAGATTATATTTTTATTTTCTACTGTAAGAGTTAATATTACTGGAGTAAAATTGGTAGTTAGATAGGTCATTAAACTTTGATACAAATTTGAATAGTAAACGTAAACGGTGATCGCAAACTGTTCACTTGTCATGGCGATTAAATTTTAAGACGTGGCGTATAATAAGGAGAATGATGTTTATAATTATTATTTATTTATTACACAATATTCATTATGAACTTAAACAATATGCCGCAAAACTGTTTTCACAGTTTGACTGCGGTCAGTCTCATTTAAAGTTACTAATTTAACACAATAAATAAAACTATACAGGGTGACTTTTAATTCAACTGCATAAATTTGACTGTTAAGTGTACTCATCTAAAGGATATTTAAAAACGTTAAAAGAATAATATCGGTTCATATTTAAGAAAGTACTAAAAAAAAATAAAAGTATCAAAATCCACGATTCTAAATACTTACGTCATATCACCCCGGCCGGCGGAAAAGCGACGCGTAAGATTCAGAGGTCAACGACACAATTCATTCAGCTGAGCGATCTCGACAACTCTGTACTTTACTTGATCTTGATACTAGAAAAATAATTTATTTTTCAGACATTTATGTACATGTTTAGTTTTAATTTCTTTTTGTAGTATTGGTTTTTAATAAAGCGTGTGACGTAGTTTATGAGGGTTTTTTAAATGTGAAAATGATGACGTTTAATTTAAATAAAAATAGGCTCAAACGGCTCAGAAGCATGGGTATAGTCTATCTTTAAAAAGATGCAGTTGTTTTAAATGTCACCTGTATAATATCTATAACGTGTATTCTATAGAAATTGAGTGCCGTTAGCGACGAGTATTGTTGGAAAAGTAGTTGTATTGGTATATTTAATTATCAAACTGTATCAACTGTATCTATTTAAAAAATCACTTTCAATATGGCAATATACTTAATATCATCCAATGAAATAAAAAGAATTTCGTGAACAGCAACATCCAAAAGTAAACCCACAACATTTCCAGGACCCTAATCCAAACTAACTCGTGGGACGTGGCCCCGGGCGTCGCGCCGGCGCGCGCGCCGCTGGCCGCGCCCGCGCCGCGCGCCGCGTCCGTGGAGGCGGGCGACGAGCCGTGCTGGTCCACCGACCCCTCCGACGACGACGACGACGACACGGACCACGCGCCGGTACGTACCACTGCTTACGCATTATTTGTATATAATATACAGGTATTTCAAGACTTGGCTCTCTACCCCAAAAGGGATATAGATGTGACCATATGTATGTATGTATGTATAATACAGGTATTAGACGCGCACGTAACGTACCTTTGTTTTATCTCGGACGTTTGAAATCGTGTTACAATGATCGTTCGAAACGTTAGAGATAAAATAAGTGCGGTGTGGCATGATAAGAACTTGTCTGGCTAAACCTGTGTAATTTGTCCCATAAATGTTCTCCCCCCTCTTATTTACAAACGTTGACATGTTATTTTGTTTTACAATGTCTCTTTTTCCATCACTTATAAGATAATGTGTAAGAACAGGTATGACATGACATAGGTATTCCTTGACAACGTTTATGGAGAAGCCCTCTAGACGTGTCAGGCTTTTGCCGCCAAATCGACGTTACAAAGAAGCCGCTACGCCGTGGCTACAAACGCTGACACGGCGCTGTGGACCTTTTAATAATTACACCTTAGACACCAACGACTAATATTTAGCTTATTGAAAGTTTTCAAACCAATATTTCGTGGTTCATATCTTTGAAGGTACTTTTGTTGTAAATTTTTTTACAAATAATTTTTAGAACGCGAAAAAAAAAATTGATTGGTGATTCCCTGTTGGTGGTGTCCTACTTCTTTCTTGTGTATAATAACTGTAATAAATATTATAACAAAACTTGTATATCATGTGTTATTGTGAATAACGTCTATTTGGCTGTAAAATTTAATATGGGTTTGTAAATTATGTTATCGTCAAAATAAATGTGGGATGATATATTTGTTGTTTGAAATTTTGTTTATGACTGTAAATTAAATAGCCCCATATTAATTGCTACTTGTAGTCCCCTGCAAAATGAAACTGTTTTAGTCATTGTGTATTCTGTAACTGATGGTATAAAACTAACAAGGGTGATCCTGGTCCCCGAAGAGGTAGCTTTGCTTTATTCCGGGTATCTAATGCCGACTAATTTTGGGTTTGCAGTGTTGAGTGAAGTGAAACCCACTCTCTATGTAAGTGTAAAGTGTATTATTAAAGGAATGTGGGCTGACTGTCACGGGTAGCGCATGGTCAAAGCTGGCAACCCGATGCACATAACGCTTCCTCGAAAAAATAACATTGAAATGTACCCAAGATGTATATTGATCGAGAAACGGTGGTAGTAATCATATATCTAACGGAGAGTTTGCAGTAAATTTTTATTAGTTGTAGTCGAAAAAGATGCTACAAACTCTCCGTCCCGTGATGTTGACGTCTTTCCCGAGTCCGAATCACGCCGTCACCGCCTAAATTAATTTAGCGAATCCACCCCATCATGCTTTATTGGTTCCTTTTAAATTTTCCATAATTTCAACACTGGCACGGAAATTTTGAAAATAGTTTCGCACAAACGACGCACCTCATTTAACCAGATTACGATGTAGTGAGGTGTATATTTCTGACTATGTTATATAGAAATTGTGATGAGTCTTTCATAAAAATGTGAGTGTCGCTGCAGTGGTCTCTTTGTCTCAAGTTGTGTTGTTCAACAGGTGACGGAGGCCGTGGGTCTCAACGGTACCATACACAGAATGGTACAATTCTTTTCTGTATCGGGCTCCACGCAAGCCACCTCCACGTTTTACGTATCACAGTACTGATAAATACCTTAACCAACCCGTAGAGGTTTTGTAAATATGATGAAAAGAGACTGACTTACTATCCAAAGTGTTACCTAACCAAAGAATTAGACACGGAACGTGGATATTTCAGTTGTATTTGCCGAACTTTAACTATCGTGTAAGTCATGTTTTGTTTGTATGTGAACCAGTCAGTGTGCTTCTTTTATTTTTCTTATGCGCTTGCTTCGATTATGTGTATCTGTGCATCCGTTAATGTCAATTATTTTCATTTTTATTATTTTTCATATACTAAATAAGTATCTATCCGTTTGGTCACAGAACACTGTTTTACGTAAAGTACAATATCAACCTACATATGTACTTAGTCTGAATAAACAACTTCTAATGCAAACTCGATATTAATGAAACCGTTTAGATATATTTTCTTGGTATTTTATATGTATTATATTATTTTAACTGACGAAGCAGAAGACAACAAGAGTGATAGCTACAGCACAGCTCCGCACAGCATCAGCTTACTCATTCACAAACCACAGCCTGGATGAACCGCTTTTTGGGTGTTGATTCTATTATAATTGTAACACAGCGACAATTATTCCGTAATAATTAATATTTATTTTCGAAAGTTCAATCTGAGAATCTTTTATTCTAAACCGTAAGCGGTTAAAAATAAAAAGTTTGTTTAATGTAGCCGTTTTCCAATATTTTACTTACGTTAAGTAACAACAATAATTCATTTTGTTGCTGTGTTATCATTTTATTGGACACTTCATGAACACAAAGACGTATCAAACTAATAAAAATTACTTACCTCCTATAATCTATACTGAAATATTAGGTATTTATATATAGTACGGTACACTATTAATTTAATTGATGCGTAATATAATTATATCCTATGAAAACTTTATTTGTATAAACCACATTTGAACAGAAACTAATATGAAACTGCTTCACTAACATGCATGGAATTAACGCAAAATCGCCGAAATGGTTCGAGAATAATTGTCATCTAATTGCGAGTAATTGAAAAAAAAGCACCAAAACACTCACTGAATTTGAATCCCACGAATTTTATATACATGTACTTAATACAGACAAACGTCATAAAATAGAAGCGTGCTAATTTTTTCATACACTTTAACAACAATATACAATAATAATAGTTTTTTATAGGATTGTATTGCATATTCTTTTTAAAACAAAAATAAATTTTCACTAACACTGTTAAAAAAGGTATATGCGCATGTGGCTGTGGGTGTGTGTATATTTTTTAATCTTGTAGGGATTCTCGGCGACTTGTACATTGCCTTTTAAAGAATAATACAAAGAAACTCATTCATTATAAAGTTTCAAAGCATACTTTGCTTTATTATCCAATCGAATAATTGTGATACAAAAGTATAAGTAAATTAAGCGTAAGTATCTTTTGTTACCCAAACATTTTGGAATGTACTTATTTCGAGACGCTACGCTTAAAAGTTTGTTAAGAAACCAAATGATGCTGACTTACATTTCAAACTACAAAACCATACATTACAAATCTTAACAAAAGCGAACAGCGGTACAGATAAATTGATACTTAAGCCAAAGCTAACTTTTTACGTTTATAACATTAGAACAGACTCAAACAATGGTTTTGACCTGAAATCGTAGACAAATACCACGCCGTAGTCTCGTAGAGCAAACACTACAACAGCACTTAAAATTCCATCCGTAATATGCTACGTCGTAGTACCGCACGCTACGAAATGAAATAATAAAGACTCCATGTTTTGCGGGTAGTATCAATTTACCCGAACCGGCTTCATTCGCTTACCCAACTTTACCGACAAAGATCGCAGTACGGCCTTTGGGCCTCGATTTTATTCGCTGTATGTAAATAAGAGTTTGCATCGGGTGCGCAGGCGGTGGGGTGCGCCCTGGTGGCGCTGTCGGACTACACGGCGGTGGGCGCGAGCGAGGTCTCGCTGCGGGAGGGGCAGCACGCCGAGCTGCTGAAGGTCGGCTGTGCCGGGTGGTGGTACGTGCGGCTTGCAGGTGCGTACTGCTTCCAATGATAGCCCGCTCCACACTCACGCGAAAACATCGCGAGAGGGCGAGAAAACCACGAGAAACGTGAGCGTGGTTCCGATTCACGTACGATCCACACTCACGTTTCTCGTCTTTGCCTTCTCGCGGAACTTCTTGCGAGTGTGTGGAGCGCGCATTATAATCGCTTTGAGAAAGTCGACGCTTGCGATTAAGGTCATTTGATCCCCATTACCTCATTAAATATCTATCATTCAATCATCTCGCACCGCTAGTGATGTCAACACAGTGGAAAAGCCATAAAACAAGTTAGTGTGTAGGTTTGCTGTTTTCGCTTGCCTTTATATGCTTTTCAGAATTATATCTGAATGGTATTAGGGCGCGTGTATTACATGCGCGTAAAGCACACGGTGAAGGATAAAGCGCGATAGTTTCATTGATCTTATTACAGCCTATGATCACAGGCTCTTGACTAATGTTTTGTACTCTCATTTTATGTGAAAAAAATATCTGAATCAATCTGGCGTTGAACGCTGTGAAGTTTTTCACATCAATTTGAAACCCATGACAATTGTGGTTATTCAGGTGGCAACGGCGAAGGTTGGGCGCCAGCCGCGTACCTCGACCAGCGCAAGACCTCTCGGTCTTCGTCCCGCTCGCACGACCGCTTGCACGACCACTGAGCGCCTCCACATCGTGCTCAGACCACACTCAACGGCCGCGCCGGTCAGAGCCTGTTCCTGCTGCACTCAGTACGTCATCCCTGGGGAACTTGTCGTCAGTCTACACTTGCAGATCCCGTGCCGCGAACGGAGGAAATATTCTTATACTCGCCTGTGTTACGACTGAATGACTCCAGTGCTTTTAAAGTGCGGCAAATCCAAATGCAACTTAAAATCCTTACAACTACGCAAACTGTTTACTTAACTTCAGTAATAAAATTGATTCTACAAGTTAATGATTCAGTGTTGCCATTAGAATGGGCTATTATTATTGTCGTGACTTATTGGACATTTCTTTGGACCTTCAAGTGTTGATACTTGGTGAGGGAATTATTGTCCATTGAACGTAACTTGTTTTTTTATTGTATCTACAATGAACGCAAATCGTAAGATGATATTATAATAATACCTTACAAAGTGACGCTTGTTAACAAAAATTGTTGATTGAAATAATATTATGTAGAAAACTCGAAGAGTGTACTTATTCTAAGGTTGTGTTAGTAAGAAATTAAACTGTTACAATCAACTGGGTATATTAAATGATGATTCTGATTGACACATAACATGAAAATTTAAACACATTACTATTTATGTTTCAACGCAATGATTTTTTTTAACTAAGTTTTTAGACAATGATAGTAGAGACGAATTCATTTATGATCATTACGATCAAATCAAAAGGACCAGTGTTCAACCCAAAAAATCAAATGCAATGAACGAGATATATGTTTCTCTTTAGTTGTGTACAAGTAATCACAACTGCATAATAATAGTTACATGTGTACCGTCACCTTCCAAGCAGAGACCAATTATGAAATTGAACTCCAGAATTATTGATTTATTTGTTTGATAACTGCTTCTACGATGATAAATAATTATTTTTTGTCTTGTTAGTTGCATGCTTAGATAATCTAAATCATTTACAATATTACGCAGTTGATTTCATATTTTGCCCGTGTTAAGCAGCTCGGAATAATAAATCTATCTTTAACTCTGAATTCTTATATCTACCCTCATATCGAACAATAAATCTTGTTATTGTATGTAAATGTTGTCTAAAAGCTTTATTGTAAATTAGTGTTAATGTAGCTGGTTATCGTTGCGAAGTTATAATCCGGAATCCGGAACCCACATAGATAAGGTAAGTAAGACTATTACGGGGCGCGGACGTCGTTTACGTCCTTTTAAGAGAAACGCGAATGGTCAGCGTGAGGATTCGACACTTTCGATGCAGTTTTGTGAGCCGTATCTTTAAGCCTGTGGGATCCAGTCTGCAAAACAAAAATGTACCAATAGTTCGTCGATATAGTTTAGTCTCAGCGGGCAAGTTTTTCACATACTATTCAGAGAGATATAGAGATTCGAACTATTCCACCCAGACTTACAGACCTTATCGACATCATTGACACATGTATTTTAAAGACATTTGGGACTCGCATGCACAACCGAACAAGAATCTTCAAACGACTGCGCCCCTTTTTCGTCTTGGTAAATTTTTTCTGTGTGGCTTACGTCTAAGAGCCCCCCACACTTGGCGTCTTTCGAGCATCTGCGCCTCGACGTAGCGGTATGTGAAAGGCGCCAAGTATGAAGGGGCCCTAAGGTAGATAAGACTCCAAAGCTTTAGAGGCGTAGAGAGAGTAGCCGCCACTGCTCATGTTTTGTACATACATTATTTAATTATAGTTATTTATTTCGATGCTGGACGTGCTTTCGGTGTTAATGTTACACGTCACAATTTTCCATGACAGATACTGTGGGTAATGTTTATCCAATGAGGCAAAACACTAGTTACCATTTTTTCATACAAGTTCCAAGTAAAACCTCTTGTTTCACCGAATATCGATAACTATAGAGTAAAATTGTATTTAAATATACTTTGTACCTACCTAACTAGGTATTAATTGATAAGATATGAAAGTGGATTCAGACGTTCAAAAGTTATTAAGCGGGCGAAAGTCAGGGTCTTTTTTTATAGCTCTGGCAAAGAACTTTATTGATTACTTTGTGTTGCCCGCGACTTCGTTTGCCATAAGAATCCACTTACAGTTAATCTCAATTCATAAAACCGACCCCTTGTTTTCCCCTAAGTGGAGTGAGGGCGGGGGGGAGAGAATTTTTTGTTTACCAGTTTAAAAGTTGGACTAAGCCTAATATATCTAAGAAAATTTAAATCGGAGAAAGGTTTTTTTTTTTCGATTAAACCAAGCGTTTTTGTATAAAGAAATGGTTGCTGGTGTTTCGAATTAAGCGTAGGGACCTGTGATTATTCGTCATTCTGTGGTAAAATTTTGTAAATTTTATTGCTCTATGAGCTTATTTTATCATGCATGAATGGATTTATTGTAATGCAGTAAACCTAAGTATATTACAACTACAGCCCCCATAGCCTGGCAAGCACGACGCCGTTTCTATAGCGCCAAAAAGTATAGCTGTTTTTTTTTATTTTGTTGTGAAACGGGACAGCTATAGTTTCGCGATAAAAACAGGGTCGCGCGTGCCATGCTGCTGGTACACTGTTTTATAGCATGTCTTTGTATTAATGTATATTATATGTGCATGCAATGGAATATTATGTGTCGTTTGCTAGTCGACGTGAATTATAAAATAGTTATTAAAAATCGATATCGATCAAATCATTTACGGAACATATCATGATAAATTTTCATCTCATGTTTTTTTTTTGGTTTATGTAAGTTTCATCGTTTCTCGTTCCACAGTACCTGTTACTCATTGTATAAAGTGTATTATTGTTTTCCATCAAATTTTGTATAAAATAAGTTCATTTTGACATGACCACAATTACACAAAAAATCCATTAATTTGTGTTTTATTTTTCTCATCTAACATGTTTTGTATCATTTAGTTGACTTATTTTAGGTGACCTATCGATATTTTATTAGATGCAATTAATTTGTATCATTTTACTTTTCACTAATTAAACATTTGGACGTCACGACTATAAAGGCAGATTCTTATCTGTATCACCTGGGTCACACAGACACTATTAAAAAATAACGAAAGTTTATTTTATTGTAGGCTCAGCTGTTTGTTGGTTTTAAAACTCGGGGTCCGAAGCTATGGAGATTCCACCTTATATAATGCGAATATTATAATTATACATGCGAAATTTATAACCTCAAATAATTGTAAAAGTTAGATGAATGCATGTATTCAAAGATCACCGGTTACATTGAGTGACTCGGGGCTACTTATAAAGCGAAATATACACATGCCTATCTGAGCATTACCTTTTATCACAAGATAGTTAATTAATTCTTTTACTGTTATTATTTTATTTGATATAAATTCAGATAAACTCAACCTTAAAGGTTAATGGCTAAGGGACATAATATTTAATTGGTGCGATTTTATATTACACGTTGTGTACCTGATCTCTCGTCTATGTACTGTAGTTATTTGATAAACTTATTGTTAACTAAATTTTACAACTACCTATTCACCTCACCCTATAGTGTAGAAATTAGTGTAGTAAGCAATGTAGAAATAAATCTAATCCTCTTGTTCACTACCTCGATACTGTATTCATACATACATATAGTTACGTCTATACCCCTTGCGGAGTAGACAGAGCCAATAGTCTTGGAAAGATTGAAAAGCCACATTCACCTGTATGGCTTAATGGTGGAATTGAGATTCAACCAGTGACAGATTGCTAGCCCATCGCCTATAAGAGGAATACCTCAAATAACCTAAGACAAAGACTGTAAACCTCAAGTTCACTACCTCGATACTGTGTTGAAAGTACTGAATTTGTTGTAAAAAATAATATTAAATTCACTTCTACCATGTAATAAGCTTGGGATTCTTCTTTTAGGCGATGGGCTAGCAATCTGTCACTATTAGAATCTCAATTCTAACATTAAGCCGCACAACTAAGCGTAGTCTGTCGGTCTTACGAGACTGTTGGCTCTTGTCTACCACGCGGGGGATAAAGACGTGATTGTATGTATGTTTTATAATAAGATGTTCTCGTATAGTAAAAATAAGGCATATATATCAAAATTGCCCATAGCATAGTAAATCTGATTACATGATTGTCAAAAAGATGATGCAGAAATCCGAAAATATATCCAAATATAATAATCGAATCTCTTCTTGCAAAACCTTTAGAATTAATTTGGAGTGAAACGTGTATAACTTTGCCTTTATTCGAGCTTATAAAAAGATCTACTGTTAATTTGTACTCGATAGACAGAATCTGCAAATAAAGTTCCCAATAGAAGATATCGCCTTTTATTTCCATACATACATACATACATATAATCACGTCTATATCCCTTGCGGGGTAGACAGAGCCTACAGTCTTGTAAAGACTGATAGGCCACGTTCAGCTATTTGGCTTTAAGATAGGATTGAGATTCAAATAGTGACAGGTTGCTAGCCCATCGCCTAAAAGAAGAATCCCAAGTTTATAAGCCTACCCCTTAGTCGGCTTTTACGACATCCATGGGAAAGAGATGGAGTGGTCCTATTCTTTTTTGTATTGGTGCCGGGAACCACACGTTTGAACAAATTAAATTTCCTGTAAGTACGGTGGTGATATATGAATTTATTACATACTATCACGATCAGTCTGATGTGTCATGTGACTAATGCTGAACCAAAGAACTTTTAGATGTCACATTACTTGTTTGCTTCGAATAAAGCTCAACACAACTTTGTAAAACTATGAACCTGACATTTATGTCGCAAATTCGAAGCAAAATCGAAACAATTCGCAATTAATATCGATAGTTGTGCAACGTGTATGATTGGCTGGTATTATACTGGAGTTTCTGCTTCGCAAGCGTAGGTTCTCGTCTGGATTACTATAAAATCGCAAATCTTATTCCCTACCTAGTCATTGACGTCAAGTCGAAATCTGTTTTTGTTGCTAATGTCTCACATATTACTTCTGATGATTGGGTGCGTCATTATGTAACGCGTGTTGCCAGCGACCTTCACAAACATCACTCAACGGTGATAACAATATTTTCCAATTACTGATAAACAACTAATTATCTCAGAAAGTAAAACGGCAAAATACTGTAATACCAGTTCATTGTATTCCAAGAAATAGTCTCTTAAAACAGACAACTAGTTTCTCAATAGCATAGCAAAACCAATAACAGTCACATGATATAAAAAAAATAGATTTGTACACTTTTAACTTATTTGATCACTATTTATTGAGCAGCACGGTGCCTGCCGAAAATCCGGCTTTTAAATATGTTGTCAATTTTACTGAAAACATCTTCAGCTGATTTTGAGGCATCTACTCTGTAGTGGAGCCCTTTCCTCATGTAGTAGTCTACGAGAGGAACAGTCTGCGCATGATATGTAGCTAACCGTTTCTTCAAAGCCTCAACATTGTCATCAGACCGTTTGATCAGAGGCTCGCCTGTGACGTCATCAGTCATGGGCTTCCTGGGCGGATGGAACTCTTCGTGGTAGCTGCGCCCACTTGAAGGATGGATCAACCTCCCGGTGATCCTTCGTACGAGCAAGCTGTCTTGAATTGAAAACTCGATGACAGCATCTAGCTCTGTTTTTCTCTTGGCCAGCAAGTCATCCAACTGAAATAACAATTAAATAACTATCAGTATCAAAGTAAACACAATAATATTATATTAAGATTTAGAGTATACATGAAGTTATTTTAAATAAATAAATTGGCATTAAGTCTGCCTTTTGTACATTTTTTCATGCAAATTAAGTTTTAAATAATTACACTGAGTGATGAAAGCCTTAACATTATCCCATATACCTTTTGCGCCTGTGGCACAGTCCTAGGGAAGCCATCCAGCAAAAACCCATTCTTGCACTCCGGTTGATCAAGGTTCTTGTCTATCATATCCACTACCATCTCGTCAGAGACCAGCTTCCCTTCATCCATGACCTTCTTGAGCCGGCGGCCTAGGTCAGACCCGGAAGCCACTTCGGCGCGAAGCATGTCACCAGTTGACAAATGGCAAACACAATACTTCTGTTTGAGAAGTGGGGCCTGAAAACATTGAAAGAAGAACATTAAATTCAATAATTTTTGGCATTATTTATCAGTTATTACTAGAGTACATACAAACAGTCACTTCTATATCCCTTGCGGGGTAGACAGAACCAACAATCTTGAAAAGACTGATAGGCCCTGTTCAGCTGTTTGGCTTAATGATAGAATTGAAATTAAAATAGTGACAGGTTGCAAGCCCATTGCCTTAAAAAAAAGATTATCAAGTTTATAAGCCTTTTATGACATCCATGGGGAAGAGATGGGAGTGGTCCTATTCTTTTTAAATTTGTTGTTGGGTGGGAACCACACAGCACTAGTATTTACTGCAATATTCAAATATTTGAGAATATTTTTAAGGAAATATGCTAACCTGTGTATGATAATGCTTTTTGCCATGAAGAGCTTTGAGAATATAAAAAACAACTTAGCAAAAGGCTAATTAACTTGGCATTTTTCTTGTAGGCAATGGGCTGGCAACGGGCTATCAACCTGTCACTACTGTCGAAATTAAAATTATATATCAACAAAGGATAAGACATGATTAATGTATGTAAGTACCCTGTTTTTTAATATAAACAAATAGTTATTTTATAATGTTGAGACACCTACCTACAAACTTTAGGTGTTAATTTGTTTTATTTCCTTTAAAAACAATATGTATGTATTTCTTTTTTACAATTTCTGTGGCACAGCTTTATATCTTCACAATGATTTTTCCAAAAAATACCATCATCTCCTATTATGAAACATATTTTGAGTCTTAGGATACATAATTGCTCTCATAGTATTTTTAAAATATATTTTTCACACACACACACACACACACTTACATAAAATCAAACCTCTTTCCTGGAGGGATGCATAAATTCCTCCATCCTCCAATAATAATTTTTAACTTAAAATAATCACATCAGATTAAGTGATAAAGGAAGAATGAGGCCATCCATCACTGACCGATTATGATTAATAATTAAGTAAGGACTGAAGGTTATTCATTCAACAGAGCAAAGGTCAAAAACTGTAATTATCACTGACCTGAGTTCCTTTGCCTGACCCTGGTGGACCCAATAGAACTGCCCTGATCCCTGTTGGGTCATCATTAGGCTGTGGTTTCACCGCTGCAGCTGCAGGAGCCATACCGATCCAGTAAATGGGCCACAAAAGTTACGATACTGAATGGATGAAGTGGCGACTGAAACAAGCGACCACCGGTAAGTACACCAAGCACACTACTACACTAAACTTGAGCTTGAGTATGATAGATACTACGAAACTGATTACGAATTATCAGACAATGATCTGTTTAAAGTAGTACCTACCTAGCCAATATTTTATCGTGGAAAGCCGACCACGTCGTTTCGTTTGACGCGCGAACCCGAGGAAGGTTGACAAAAAAACTCGATGACGTTTAGAGAAAAGTTTAGCTGACGTCGAATGTAAAATGTCAGGCTAGCTGTCAACTTCAGGTAAAACTGACTTTGATATAGACATATCTATAACCTCACTTTTTGTTTGATACAATACGAGTCGTAAAGTGGCGGTTATTATTTTGATAAATTTATTTTTAAAGCAATTAATTTTTGCATTATATATGTAATATAAAAAGGACTTAAGCAAATATTCTAATCAGGATTTAGTTACTTAAGAAAATCATTAAGTTATGAACTAAAATGACTAACAACAACAGTGTCAGGTTAGAGCTTTAAATCTTTGTAAACATTGTTGTTTAAATTTTTCCTGCTGCCATTATCTTTTCTTTTTTAAATTATTATCAGATACTGGAAGCGATTATGGCGGTGGACGACATCGGAGAGTCTTACAAAAGAAGAGTTAATGTCTATACTTGGCGCCAAAGATGTAACCGAGGCTTTACGTCAAGGCTTGTCCAGTTACAAACCCAACAAGCCAGAGCTTTACAACCAGCTACAAGCTAAAAATACAGACCAAACTAAGCTGTTGGCAGTTGTTCAAATTTTACAACATTACATGGTAAGAAGTTCTTATACATACTTAGATACAAATATTACTCTTTATTGCCCTTAGGGGGAAGGTAAAGCCCAATTGACTGAAACTTGAATTGACCCAATGATACAAATGCAGTCACAGATTGCAACCCCATTGCGTAAAAGAATTGATTGACTTACAATTGCACAAGAAGAGAAGCATAATAATTCTATCATTGTTTCAGGATGTTGACTGCTTCCAAATTTGGGACATAATAAAATACTATTTATGCGACATTTCATATGGGACCCCAGAAAATGCTCTGAAAAACATTGCTTTTGTTGACACCCGCCACTCTGTCATCATCACATCTGTCACATCTCCTAACATATGGAACTTTTACTATGCTGAAAGACTGTTTTTACTCAAACTCTTGCAATATATCATTGAATTCAAGGATGACAACCAAAATAAACATGCAAAAGAATTTTCAAAAATATTCTCAGATCTGGACTGGAATAAAACTGTGGATTCCTTGATATCTCAGTTTGAAAAATTGGTGACAGCAGCGCCACCACCTAGGAAAATCCAGCACGAATTTTCAAGTGACACTGTAAGGCAGGAATGGGCAGAATGTAACCTTCGAGAGCAGATAACTATTTTGCAAATCCTTTTATTGATAGTTAATGAGAATGCCATGTCTACGGAGCAGTTTAACAAACTTATGGTGTTGTTCAAGAAGCATGGTTATGGAAAAAGTCAAGGGTTCAGTGAATTCCTTGAGGAGAGACACAGGGACTTGTGTACGAGAGTGATGTACATGGAAGTCTGCCTGTTTATGGTAGTTGTAGACAGTAAACTTATGTAAGTACCATTAATACAGGGTTAAAATTATCTATGGGTATAATTAATGGGTAAATTTGAACACTGGATTGCACATTAACAGTTAGTAGTGGTCAGTTTTATTTATTTTCGGCAGTTGTTAGAATAGATTAAAAAAATAATTTCATAATTTTCTTCATCTAATAGAACTAGTAGAAAACATGGGAACAATTATGTGATTGTATTTCAGTAAAAACCCCTCATCATGGATAGAGTCCACCAAACAGAATGTGGAGTGTGAGCTCACAAAACTGCAGATGAATATTGAGCACAGTGCCATGCTCATAACTTGGATGCTTCTATCATTGCAGGTTTGATTTCAAGTGATTTGTCTTCTTATTATTTTTACAAGCTTCTAATTTGTATCACTATGTGCTGCCGGGGCTTCGCTCCTGTGAGAATTTTACTACTTTTGACTCCATAATCCGTCCAGCAGATTTTGGGTGAGAGTTACAAACATACATCCACACATTCTCTCAAACTTTCACATTTATAATGTAGGATCAGTCACTTAAACTGATGCATTTCTATACTATTAAAAACATACTTGAATGTCTATATCCCTCTTGTGGTAGGCAGAGCAATAGGCTTGAAAAGACTGAAAGGCCACATTCAGCTGTATGGCTTTATGATGGAATTGAGATTACTATTAAATACTTTGCATATGTTCCTTGCTTGAAAGTGCTCAAACATTAAAGATGTAACTATTATATGTTATATGTACTCAACATTATTTTCACATAGTGGAAAGATGTAGTCTCTGCCTACCCCTCCAGGAAAAAGGCGTGATTTTATGTATGTATGTATGTATGTACTCAACATATTTATACCTTACTTGATATTTGTGGTTAATTTTAATTCCTTTTTAACAAAATAAAAATATATTTAATATGAATGAAGATAGCACAACATATTACTCTATATAATTTATTATTTTAATATTTCCAGAGTGAACAACATGCCAAGCTGTTTGAGAGCCAATATCAGCACTATGGGTCAATAGCACTCAAAATGCACGTATTTGAATTTCTGCAACAAATGTTAAATTCATCTGTCCTCTCTGTAAGTTTAATCAGTCTAAAGTCTGTGTCTTTGTCTGTTTTATTCTATGTTCTATGTAAAGCTTTTGGCACTTTCACTTTGTGTGTCAGTATGGCACAAATGTGGAACATCATCATGCTTCAAATGATGTTCAAACATCACTACATGTTTTTTTTTTTCACAGGACAATTCAAAATGCTCATTGATCATAAGGAAGCGAATATTCAACCTCCTTAATATATTATGCGACAAATTCGACGCTGACGGCACTCTCAGCCATCAATCCGGCATCATGCCACTTTGTGCTGACCTCATTAAGACTCCGGAATTAGCAGCAGAATTTTGGGAACTCCACTCAAAAGAAGAAAGTTTCGGAGTAGTGTCCCTGTGGAACACGGCATTGGAGTATTTCCCCTATAATTATAGCGCTTTATCGACGTTGGCGTCGGGGCTCGCTGAAGCCGGAAAGAGTAGCGTTTTAAATGTAAGTTGTACTTATTTTGTTCTTTCTCTTACTTAAAAGTAATTGTACGTATTTTATGGAATCAAACTAGTCTGTAGGGGTTGATTTAAAAGAAGTAAACACACAAAAGACATAAATTCTTCAATGTTCTTGTTGTACAGAATAAAGCCTTGACTAATATTTTATACTTGAAATTCTGTTTTACTACATAATTTAGATAATTAAAACTGCATTGTGGTAAATTTGTATGATGTAATATCCATGAATGTCCTTTTTTAGCTACTAGGAGAACTAAAGAATCTGCCAGTGTACACAGAAATCTATAAGCCTAATGGAGTTTCACTGATGTCTGTGCACGTAGACGAGGCTATCATTGGCCGGGAGTATTACCCCTTGGGCGACCCTTCCTACAGGATAGAAGCGGGTTCCCGGGCCACCATCATGGAGAGAAAGGAAGGAACCATGATTCACTTCAGGACACCATACTCTTACTGGACGATATTCAATAATGAAATAGAAAAAGCTTTGGATCGTAAACAACATCATCAGCATAATATTACTATGACGTTACAAAAGGTTTATGAGGGCACTAAAGTTTTGAAGGGTAAGATGAGTTTTGGGTACTTTATCTATCATTCCATTTCCATTACCAAAGGTTTAAAACTAGTATTAATTTGTACTTGGGTACCAGCCGGTCCAAGCAAATATTACGACCAATTATAGCACTCATCGCATTAGAGGGCAGCCATAGCCAATTCGTTGCTATTTGATTTTTGAAACTTATATAGAATTTTCTTATATAACTCACTACAATGTAAAACATAAAAAAGCCTAAAAGACCTCTTGTTTTTATTTAGGTGTCCTAAAAGCCCTAGTAGAAGACAAAGAGATTCCAAAAAGCCTAGTAGGGCCAAGTGAGGGCGTGTTTGACGTTCTCGTGCGGTTCATGAGAGCAGACGCGCCTGCGCTGCCTCTGTTGGTGGAGTGCTTGCAAGTCTGCACCGCCCTCATACCGGCCTTCCCTAAAGAGATACATTTGAGGTAAGTGATAAGAGATGAGGGGAAGCTAAGGTTGTAGGTTAAGAAGAGAATACCCGTACTATTTTCTTTCTCTTCCCGTATTCGGTCTCTAGCCGTTGAGCTTCAGTGACTGTAGATTGTCAGGTCTAAATTTTTTCCTGCTTTGATGACTCCACATATATAGTTCTAGAAATATTATCGCACGCTATGTATAAGTGTGTGTACATTTGTTATAATGTTTTTAAATAAAAGGTTTCTTAAGTGATATTCCTTAAATCTATCTTCTAAAGCTAAGAAACAATGTGTTAAACTTAAATCATTGTCAACAACATACGTTTTGCAGACTAAGCAACACAGGCCTCCTGCCGCGCATCATAAACCAGAGACTGACCCACGTGGAGTACACCAACGGCGCTTCGTTCGACTCCGCCGCAGTGGGGTCTTACCTCGTCACCATCGAACAACCCACTGGCACTTACAAGTTCTTAGGCGCTTATATTGACATGCTGTGCGCTTTTCATGAGGTAAATATTTGTCGTACCCACTGAAATTACTTAACTACCCACTTTAAATAATTCACTGGCCGCACCAAGAGCCGTCTTCTATTTTTGGTATTTCATTTATTTGGTTTGCCAACGGCTGTTACAATATTTCTAAAAAACAACATTTACGTAAAATGGCTAATTGAATAACCTTTTACAGACAAACACATAGCATGTGTATGTGTTAGTAAAAGTAAAAAAAAATTTATTAAATGCAGCAAATGTCAATCACATTATATAGTAGATATGAATATAATATAACGATTAACAGATTATAACAGTTACTAGTCACATAACACAATTTTCTGTTACATTTACTAACGTTGAAATACGATACGAAGATATTGCCTAGCAAGTCCCTAGACCGGCGGAAAGTACCATTATCATTTCATAACTTTTCAGGCATCCAACGACGAACGCATAACATCCGACGTGATCCTGCCGGGCCTAGTGCTGATCCTGCGCGAGGTGTTCCCCAACGTGTGCGGCTGGCGGTACAGCCACGCGGCCGATCGCCGCGACATGTTGCGCCGTTGCGCCACATTCTTAACCCTAGTGCTGCAACATACCAAAGACACGAACAAAAGTATAGAGCTGCTGAAACGGACGTGTTTGTACAGCTTGCTGCATTCTGAGAATGCGTTGGAGTTATTGAAGATTATATCTGTCGGTGAGTGAAGTTGAATTGTCTAACGATTTTTTTCAAGACGCGTTGTTGGTTGTTCTTAGAACATGATAAGTCGGTGTTTATTGCTTTTGAGGACCTATATGTAGTGAATTAGCGCGCAGCTTTAATAAAATTTGAAAATGTTGTCCTGTTTACGTAAGCTTCTTTTTTCAGGCAATCAACAATTGGAAAGAATAATGCAAGACGAAACAAACTGGGTATCAGGTACCTGCGTGCAATACTTAACGACATTACAGAGATGTGTTGCCATAGTAATGTTCTCACTTCGCCTCAAAAACCTGGTGGGGGAGCCCAATGAGATGACCCCTCTAGAGCATCTCATATTTGCCCAGAACAAACAGAAGGACTCGCTGAAAGTTGTGCCTAGAGTCACAAGTTATATTAACCACGCTTTCAACAAAAGTTTACCGGTGCTGTGCTGTCGCCTTTTAAAGAGATTTGCTGATGTAAGTTGGGACTTTTTCATTTCAGATATTTTAAGTCATTATTGGATTTGACTAAGAGAGCTGCTCGAATGTATAAATCATACATTCGAGCAACCTCTTTTTACCTTTGAACTTCCTTACATTCTTCATGTAGTCTTATTATTTAATTGACCGTTTTCTCCTTCCATATATATTAATTTAAGGAACTAAAGAGTTATTTATTATCATGATGGCATGCTAGAAAGTGAGTAAACAAAATAATAAAAAAATATTCTTTCAGAGTTTTCAAATGTCACTATTCGCGTCCCTCGAAATGACTCCGTATCAAGTGCGAGTGATGTTCCTCGACCGTCTACGGGACGAGTACGAGACGGCTGACCTCAAAGTCGCCATTTTGGAGTTTGTGGCGACCTGCGTGGGCAAACAGCCGGGGCTTACTGAGGCGTTCTTCATGATTAACTATGAGGCTGCTAAGGAGGACAAAGATAAAAAAGAGGCGCAGGACAAGAAGGATGACAGCTTCGAAGGCATCCTCGGTTATATGGCCGATTACTTGGGCACTGTTAAGTCGGTAAGTCAATGTAAAGCTAACGACTCGTACGTTTCTAGTTTATGCTGTATAATGTATAATTTAGTCTATAATTCCATTTCCATGAGCGTTTTAAACTTGCTTTGCCAGACAATTAGACCTAAAGAGTAACTTCACATGGTAGCTTAATTTATGTGATTAGAACAAATTTTATACATTTAGAATATAATATGTGTGTTTTTTTAATCATTGCAGGATGTTAAATTGCTTCACAGCCCATTACTGGCTTGCATCATGGGCTTGTTCCACGCCCTGTGGAAGAACAACATGCAGATTTTGGTGAAAAAATTACGTGAAAACCCCAAGTTCTGGGAACACATGACCAGCCCTCTGTTCAGCGAGATACAGCCTAACTTGAGGACGTATGCGCAAATATTCAACGTACTAGGAATCGAACTATTTGCATGCAGGGGAAAACCAGAACCAAATCTCGTAGAAGTATTGAATCAGTTTTTTGACACAAACAAAAAACATCTTGATACCTGGATCGATTATATATTTTCTTTCAAAGGAAAAGATGACGATAAGGAAGTAGCTGATAAAGTGCCAGTTTGGTTGGGACTGTTGACTTCGTGGAAAGACTTCACGACAATCTTCTGCAAATGTTCACCGATAAGTTTAAACATTGCACACAAAGCTAAGATGGTCGCGCCGTGCATGACTGCACTTTTGAACGAATTGGAGGATATGAAAGACAGCAGGCTCACGGTTATACTGGCTGAGCTGTACGTTATAATGCTGGCGAATTGGAAAGACGATTGTTTCGACAATCGAAAGGGGAGTGCTAAACAGATTGAAACTCTTCTCACTAATACAGCTATAATGTACGAATGTTTGCATCCACGCGCCATTCGCGCCATCCTGTCTATAGGAACGGTGGCTATTAGCAGCTTGGATTATGAAATTAAAGCGAACAGTGTCACAGCTCAGAATATTATACGATCAGTGACGAATATTAACACTATTGAGCTAGAGAAGCTATTTGATAACATCCAGGATAAGAAAGTCGAAACTAACGGGGTCAAAGAGACCATACCTCCAGTTGTATTATCATTAGCTATGTTGGAGCAATGTTTAGATTTGTACGACGATATGTTTTCGGAGTTGAGCCAATGGTTCCAATCGAGCAGATTCGTCAACAAACTGCTGTGCTGCCTGCAAATGAACCTGCAAAATAGGCGGCACTACCACACGTGTTTAGCTGCTCTAAGATGCCTCACGTCATATTCGAGAGGACCGTTCTCTAAAGATTTACTCATGAGCGACATCGATCAATTCCTCTGGATGCAGTTACTGCCACCCAAGTTCGACTCAAATGAGGCGCTTTCGTGGAAGCCTCAGGAATGGTGGAAGATATACGCGTACAGTTTAGATTTTATATCGATGATGGTGATGAAACATGGTCAGTTCTTCGCGAGCGATGCCATAACATTTGTGGGCGTGCATTTAGACCATTTGGTAGAAGCCATACTGTTGCCGCGACAGGTGTATAGCATTGAAGCGTTGAATCTCTGCTCTTCTACGTTGAATTTGGTCGTGCAGCTGGTGAAATTCGAAGCTAGATGGCGCATCCAGAATATCAATTCTCTTATTGGAATCATGGTAAGTTTTATGCAAATTTGTTAGTATTCGGAATACAAAATTTATTCGAATTCGCCATTGTCACTATTTCCAACTAGGCCCTTAGTTTAGTTTAAAGAAAAAAAATACTCCAATATTTGAAATGTCAGTATTGCCATAAAAATAATTGATTAATCGTATTTTTTAATCTTGAGTATTTAATTTGTTTTTTATATTACAGCGCAGTATAAGTGCTTGTTTGTACCAATGTGTGATATTGATCCTGCGCTCGCGTCGCTCCTCTGACCCTGCTTTACAAACGAGCGACGAAAATATTGGACAGCCGCCGTCAGTATTGCATAGGTAAGGTCTTATTTGAAATACATCTCAAATGGTAAATACTACATGAAAACCGGAATTTGTTCGATAAAAATGCTTACTTTTTCAGAACCCTTGAAGTCTTGCACATGTCGACGCTATGCCTGCTCGCCTTCAGTCCCGATCTGCTGTCTCTGTTAGCGGACCCGGGGCTCGATTTAGAGCGTTGGCAGCCGTTGGTGGAACTCCACTTTGGCGCCCCCAAGATATCCTACGAGCCATTCCCTCAGCTCACATTTGGAACACTTCTGTCGGCTATATGTTTATTGACAAGAACTCTTAATCACGTAAGTTAATGATAGTTTTTTAAAAAAGATAACATAATATTTAGACAATTAAAGATATTTCCTTTAGGAGAAAGAACTTACCTACAAAAGTGTCTTGAAAAATCCTATCTAGGTAATGGATCCAATTTCTTGTGATATTCTGTAATAATTCTAAATTTAGTAAGTAATTTTCTTAAAATTGTCTACGCCCGAAACTTTTATCTATTTCTAAAGCTGATATTATCAACATCGATCCAGAACTTACGCGCGTAGTTACGTGCGCCTTTAACACCAGTATTATTTTTAAAATTCGAATGTGATACATCCAGGCGTACCACGTAGAAGAAGGCGGCAACTCGTCGCTGACGTGCGGCTCGCGGTCGCCGCGGCGCCGGCGCGCGTGCTCGTGCGGCAGCCCCGAGGCGCGGCGCGCGGCGCGCTCCGACTCGCTCACCAGCGTCAGCTCCGCCGCGTCCGCGCTGCCGCCGCTCGACGAGAGGCTCGTCGCCGGCGCACTGGAGGCCACGGCCACTTTGCTCGCCTCGCAGGTCTCTCATTTTTAATAATACCTACATTGAAATTAATTTATTTTAGATACTGAAATTATTTTTATTATTTTCTTCATATGGCGGAGAACGCTCCACTGACTAGAGTTAGCTCTTAAATTTAAGAAGTGTAAGACAGGCAATTTTGATTTACATTAAATGCGTTACGTATTGAATTGAATGAGGATTAATACTATATTTTTAAATAGGTTCGCAATTAACCCATGTTACAATATCTTCATTCAAAAAAATGGTTATTTATTATGAGTTATAATTAAAAATATTATGTTGACAGGCCCTGTTAGCTGTGCGCGACCCGAGCGTTGCGTCTCGCCACAAGCAGCTCATCCGTCGTGAACTCGGCTCCGAACTCACTCCGTTCCACGATTTCGTGCGCAAGCGCATACTTTGCGCCGCACACAACCGGTCATACTTAGTCCGAAATAAAATCGATGCGTGGCCTCTACAACCTAACGAAGAAGAAGTTAAAAGAATCGAAGAGGTCCGAAAAGAACGCAATTTAATTGATGAAAAGGATGACAGGGCGCTGCCCCCACCACCTCCGCCGAAACGAGCGAGCCACGACTCCATGAGACAATATATTCTTCGGAAACATTATCTTGCTAATTGCGCTCAAACGCCTACAAAAGGACCTCCTTCGCCCGTCTCACACTCCACACCAGCATCTGATAAGAAAAAGGAAACATCTAGAAGTTCCAAGCGTGTCTCATGGGCTGACACTACTCCAGATAGTGACGAGAGTCTGGATAGCTCGCTAGAAGAAATCGAACCCGTGTATTCGAACTTAACTGACGTACAAATTAATAATGATGAAGATTATTTCCATTTTATGTCTGTTGTATTTCTTTATATTTGTCAAACTGAGTTATAATAGGTATGTGTCATTGTAAGTGAAAACAGGGAGGCGTTAATTGGTTCATAATAAAATGTATTTTTTGAATTAAAATTGCCTTCGTTTTCATTATCAAAGCAACATGTTATCCAGACATGAAAAAATTTGAATACATAATAAAACTCATTAAAACAACATAACCCCTTAGTTTTTGAGCTGCTAAATAGTGTCATTAGGTTGTAAACTAACGATTCAGATGGAAGTTGCTTTGAGTAAAAACCTAACTTTCCTAATCTAGGATCATGGTCAATAGCGAGCAACCCGGACTCACTACAGAGAACCAGTCTTCCATTACTTTCTCGTAAGTGTTTTAAGAGGTGACTTAGGGAATAAGCACCTTTTTTTATCCAACCTGGATAACGTTCCCATATTGAGATCGGGCAGTCATAACCCTGAGATTAGGTATATCTAGATTTAGATTCGATTGGATTTTCTACTCCTGGGAGATGTGGATATTTTCCGTTAGTAGTCATGACGTGTGTCATTGTTTCTTTGGAATAAATGCAAGTAAAATAATTGGATGAATTTTACATTTCTGTCTTATTGAGATGTTGCTAGAGGGATCGTTGAACGTAATTAAAATTTGATGTAATGAAATTATAAAGAAAAATAAAACTACCCTGTGCTGCCTCCTAACCACATAAATAAATTATAGGCACATAACGTGCCATCTCAGATAAATTATAATAATTTCTTATACGAGTACTGCCTGTATTTTTTTTTTTTTTGTAAACATTTAAGTTTGTTTTGGGACAGTAGTTTTGTTCACTTTATAATAGCAATAACTACTAATTATGAAATGTCACTTTCTTTTTCCCGGCAATGGCAACATTTTTAACATGGCCGCATGTTGAACGAGACGATTCTCTTTACTGTTTGCCAAAATAAATTAATACTGGCGTGATTGTTAGCGGATTTGTGTTTATAGTGTAGCACTGGGGACTAAATAATTGACGACGCTATAAATCGGTAAGCACTCAATCTGAACCTTTGATATTTTCTAATGGGTTCCTATCGACGGTCGATGTGTTTATTTTGTCAGTTGAAAGCGGTTTTTATAGTTTTTGTGGTTTGAACTGCAGTGTTTGGTGAAGATGATGCATCACCCGAACATGCATCATCAGCCGATGTCGGGGCACCCGCCGCAGCACATGGGGGGCCACCAAGGAATGCCTGGCCATCATCAAATGCCGCCCCATCAAATGCATAGAGAAAACAGGCACGTAACGCTAACTAGGTAGAGTAACGTTCCGCTTTTATTATTTTACTTGCTAGAATTAGTATCACCATCCACAGTTTTAGTATGGCTTGGATAAAAATAGCATGTCATTCATTATCTTTGTTTGGGAAGCTCATCAAGCTACATCAATAAAAACAGCTGATTATAGAGTCAAATGCCTATTCATCTAGAATAAATTGTATTATTTTCATGTGGAATGTTATTAGATTTTGTTTTATTTTGAAACTGTAATATAAGTAGATTCATATTTTATAACAAAATTATTTTCAATGACTTTTTAAGAAAATTCAAGCCACACAGGAACTGCCCTGGTTTTTTTGATGACAGTCATGGCCATGGAATGAATTTTATCACTCGTTTTTGTGCTTTCATCAATTTTGACAAGTTGATACAAGCCTGTAGTGTCTTGACTTGACCGAAACATGACATGATGTAATTTTTCAAAAACCATGAAATACAATTTTGTTTTATACTAACTGATGGATATAAAAAATACCAGAAATGAGTGCTCATATATATCACAATATCTTATTGTCTCTTTGACTGGTTTCTTGGCAATCTTTCCTGCCAGGTAGAGTGATGTTTATTTACTGTGATAAATCATGGTAAGCTGAGTGATAATGCCAAATGTGACAATCTCATACAAGTATTAAAATTAGATAACAATCAAGTATCTGTAGTCGGACAAAAAGATATTTAAGCAGTTATAATTTGGACTTCAATTGACACATTAAATATAAAACCACCTTGTTAAATACAATCTACATCATTCCACTTGCCACAATCCTTGTATACTTCATTTGCTATTTCATATTTAGCAAGTCTCTTTGTTTCCCTGTATTCTTGACTTCCCAGGACATTAAATTATATATTTTTTTTAATTTATGATACAAATACTTTTTAATTTAAATACCTACATTAGCCAAAAAATATTATGTATAATAAAAAAAATTGAGGTGTCAGAAATAAAAGAAATGGTTAATGAAAGTATTCACAATACAATAACTCTTTATTGCACCACAATAAATTACAGCAAATTGACAATCATGTATTAAAAACATAGCAGAAAAAGGCGACATCAACACTTTATGCGATCTCTTCCAGTAAGGTACAAGTAAATCACTGTAACAATATATCGTTACAGTGATTCACTTGTTCGAACTTTGGTTAAATTAAACTTTATTGAATGTCTTTTCTTTTTATAATAGATTTGAGTGCGTTTGACTTAAAACTACCTGGTGGTAAGCAAGATGAGGCCTAAGGTGGTGTACGCAAGCTCAATAATGGCTATTCACTGTTGCCTTAAAAATCCCCAACTTATTTCTCATCTAAATTAAATGATATACTTGAATGATGAAAGACCACATACAAACAAACAAGAAGCCATGGGGTGTGTATTGTTTAGCACTTATTAGATTTTTTCAGAATCTTAAGATTAGCTTTTATAGATTTATCCACCTAAACTTTTAGGTTAATTTTATTTCATTACTGAATTTTATTGGTGTAACTGGATAGCATTGTGTGCTGATTGAGACCACTGTAGTTTCTTATTACATGCCATTGAACAATAATAGTTATGGCAACATGAGTCCCTCACTCAAACTGGCACTGTTTAATAAAATAACTCTGTTTTATGCCAGACCATGGAGTTTGATTCATATGCAAATGATGTGTAATTTGTTGATACGTCGAGGGTCTTTTGCGGCACTCTTTGTCACTTAAACTGGTCCCAAATAGAACTTACAATGAAACATATGACGACGTCTCTATTGATTCGCGGAGACTACGCGATGAATGCAAGTCTCCCTCTTCGGTGTCAGACCAATATATCATGCCCATTGAATCGGGCAGTTGAAATAACAGTGTCTTAGTATGCAGGTCGGTGCAAGCTCGCCTGCAGTCCGTTACGTGTCTGTATTTATTGACAATGTGGGTTTTCTTTTTTCACTTATCCTCTATATCTTGGTAGAATTGACTAAATACTTGTTTAAAAAAAAAGGTATTACATTTAAAGAGTTTAAACCCGTTTTTCGATTACATACCTTATTATTCCATCCTACGAATACGCGCAAAATCGTAGAACATAAACCATTGACGTTATCTTCACCTTATTTTGTCGGTGAAGAACATGTGTACCTATAATAGTGGGTGCACGTTGTGTACCAAGTGTTGAGATAGCTGTCTGCGGCAGGGTGCCGCTGGGCGCGTCGCAGGGCGGCGGGCTGGGCGCGCTGGGCGGCGCCATGGACGTGCCGCACCACGCGCCCGCGCTGCGCCCGCCGCAGCCCATCCGCGCCATGGCCCACCATCCGCCGCAGCAACACCACTATGTACCACCGGTGAGGCTTCACTTACTAATTAATAGTTTATGTTGCTTTCATACCTCAATGGAGAGGAGCACGAGATGCGTGTATGATCCAGGATATTACACAGAGCGACTCCTGTCTGACCTCCGCAATCTTTGCAGAGGTACCTAATCCTAATCCTTAAAATTGTGTCTAGCCTTATGGCTTTCGGCTGAGAATCGATAGATTCACTTCAAATATCTCTGGATATCGGAAGAAGTGACTTACGAACAATATAAGCTTCACCAGCTCTTGTAAAACAATATTAAAAATGTTAAGGTTGTAGCTTTTAAAGACTCCAGACAACCAGTAGCAAAAACTTAATTAATCATCCAAACATTGACCCTTGCATAGGGTTCATCTAGTCGCGAACAACGCGATGTACATATACTCATTCATAACGGACTTAGCGACCATACAAAGACACATAAAAAGCAAAGCGATCAAGGTAAATCGTCATGTGCCTGCCATATTTCCGGGTTACGTCCTCGCCTCTAAAGAGTAGCTCGGGGTCTAGTGACCATTCTGCTATTGTACTTATATGTTTTGACTATAAGATGTTTTACAGCAACAGATGAAGCCGATGCGGCGGCCCTACACGACCTATGGACCTGCCAACGCGCCTGTAATGCCTCCCATGTATCCGCAGCCGGCGCCCATACAGCCACAGCAGCCGCAAGGTAAGATATGGGAGTAACTTGTAAATCCACTGGCAAACAAACTGGAAGACAAGTGTGATAAAAAGTAATTTTTGATAATCACGCGGAAATTGTCTGATTTTATTTTATCTGGATATTTGAGTGCGTCAGACCTCAATTTGCCTGGTGTTTAGCAAGATAGAGTTTAAAGTGGTGCACCCAAGCTTAAATAATGCCTACTCAATCTTACCTAGATCTTATCTAATCTCTTAGTTGTAGGTATTAAGGAATAGAGAAGCAAGGATGGAACTTAAGATTTTAATACTTTGCATAATAAATGTCGTGCATGTTCCTACTTTATCCAACTTGCTTTTATTACTAATCTGATCCTCCTCAACAATTGCTCCAATATAAAGGGACATCCTACATTACACGGTACTATCTTTCTCCTATAAGATTTTCTGACGCGCTCGATAATTAATGCCCCAAATCAGCTCTAATTACTATAAGAAATAACATAATTATACTAAAAAATAAATAAATATAAATATATATGGGACAAATTACACAGATTGAGTTGGCCTCGAAGTAAGTTCGAAACTTGTGTTACGAGATACTAACTCAACAATACTATATTTTATAACAAATACTTATATAGATAAACATCCAAGACCCTGGCCAATCAGAAAAAGTTCTTTTCTCATCATGCCCTGGCCGGGATTCGAACCCGGGACACCTCCGGTGTCACAGACAAGCGTACTGCCGCTGCGCTACAGAGGCCGTCAATTATTAATACTAACACAAATTGTTTTAACTCCAAGGTCTGGGCAAATCGCAAACGTCTCCAGTATTGGCGAAGTCGAAGCTTACATCTGATTTTGGTCAGTTATTTATGCACAAATTTAGTAGTTTGATGTGTAAGTGCTATGTTAGCTGTGTTGTTTTGTTTTACATCACATACACGATGATATGGATTAAAAACTTAAAAATGCCATCGAAAAAATAATATAATTTTATGTTGTGATTAGAGGAATCGATACAGCTATGTTTATGGCTATAAAATTGTATTGATATTCTTCATGTCTAGCTTTTAATTATTTCTACTTTTTGTTCGGAGCTCACGTTATATCTCAAAAACAACTTGACCGATTTTGATGCCCCACTCAACTAAAAAAAATCTATTGGCAGATTCTACATACCTTTCATCAAAATCAGGCCAAGGGTTCGAAAGTTATCGCGTTACAAAAAATCTATTTTCGGCCCTAGTTGATGGTAGTATGTCGCACACAGAGCCAACGGCAAAGACAAAAGAAATTTGGTCGAGAAAATATCCATACTCACTTTGTTTGTTCACTCAGTTTGTTAACTTTTACATACACTAGTATTAGTTGTAGATAGAAGCCGCGCAGATGTGACAGTGTCGTTCGTAATCAATGTTATAGTGCCGTTCGTGTTGTCTTCTTTGTAAGTACAGACTAACTTTCACATTGGAGACTGAGACATTTGTGTGGCATTGCAGTAGCGTCGCCCCCGGCCCCCGCGCCCGCGCCGCCGGCCAGCGCGCGGGAGGAGCCCCCGGCGCCGGCCGACAAGGAGGCGGCTCGGCCGGCGCCCGCCGCCAACAGTAAAGAGAAGACGCCCATGTGCCTGGTCAACGAGCTGGCCAGGTACAATAAGGTATGAGCGACGAAAGTATTTTAAAAATACTTGGTTACAAATTATTTGTGGATTATTCTGGAAATGCTCCGTACTAAGATAAAAAGTCGAAGGAACGAGTCAAAGGAGTCAAAAGGAGTAAAAGCAACTGAAAACACGTAATCAATTATTTGCCATGAATCATCCGAAACCTCTTCAAATCACCTTTTTAGTTAGAAAATGATCCCACAGCCTCTAAAACAACACCACTACCGCACTTAAAATATTATGGAGAATCACGCTGGGTTAAGTAGTAAAAGTTCGTTTATGGTAATGAATGAATATAAATTTGCAGATTAAGCACCAATACCGCCTCACATCAGAAACGGGACCCGCTCACAAGAAAATATTCACAGTAACACTCCGATTGGGTGATACTGAAGAATACACAGCAGAGGTAAGTAATGCGATAAACAAATTGCAGTGGAAACAAAAAATTTATATAGGTATATTTTGTGTCTAAAACTCCTCTTAATTTTATATATTTATAAAATAATGACGCTGTTTTGTTATTATGATGAATATTTCATATACGAAATATAGATTAGTTTCCCTGAAAAGGGTACGGAGGTCAGATGGGAGTCTCTTTGTGTTAGACCCTGAATTACCCAATCCAGGACAGTCTTATTTGTTTGTAATATCTTTTTGCACATAAATTTACACAGTTACAACAAATAATACATATAAAAGAAATAAATCACTTGCAAATGCCGGCTTATCCCATGAAGGGATCTCTTCCAGTTAAGTCAGTCTTCATAGACACCTCTCTCGTTAATGTGTTTAATTAAGATAATGTGGGAATAATTAATACTAATGGCGTGTGTATTATGACAGGGTACGTCCATAAAGCGAGCACAGCACGCGGCGGCGAGCGCGGCGCTGACGGGCACCCGCTTCCCGCCGCCGCCGCCCCGCGCCGAGCCCGCGCACTCCGCCGCGCATCCCCACCACAGGCACTCAGGTCAGTCTCCACAGCCCTCCCCACTCCGCCGCGCATCCCCACCACAGGCACTCAGGTCAGTCTCCACAGCCCTCCCCACTCCGCCGCGCATCCCCACCACAGGCACTCAGGTCAGTCTCCACAGCCCTCCCCACTCCGCCGCGCATCCCCACCACAGGCACTCAGGTCAGTCTCCACAGCCCTCCCCACTCCGCCGCGCATCCCCACCACAGGCACTCAGGTCAGTCTCCACAGCCCTCCCCACTCCGCCGCGCATCCCCACCACAGGCACTCAGGTCAGTCTCCACAGCCCTCCCCACTCCGCCGCGCATCCCCACCACAGGCACTCAGGTCAGTCTCCACAGCCCTCCCCACTCCGCCGCGCATCCCCACCACAGGCACTCAGGTCAGTCTCCACAGCCCTCCCCACTCCGCCGCGCATCCCCACCACAGGCACTCAGGTCAGTCTCCACAGCCCTCCCCACTCCGCCGCGCATCCCCACCACAGGCACTCAGGTCAGTCTCCACAGCCCTCCCCACTCCGCCGCGCATCCCCACCACAGGCACTCAGGTCAGTCTCCACAGCCCTCCCCACTCCGCCGCGCATCCCCACCACAGGCACTCAGGTCAGTCTCCACAGCCCTCCCCACTCCGCCGCGCATCCCCACCACAGGCACTCAGGTCAGTCTCCACAGCCCTCCCCACTCCGCCGCGCATCCCCACCACAGGCACTCAGGTCAGTCTCCACAGCCCTCCCCACTCCGCCGCGCATCCCCACCACAGGCACTCAGGTCAGTCTCCACAGCCCTCCCCACTCCGCCGCGCATCCCCACCACAGGCACTCAGGTCAGTCTCCACAGCCCTCCCCACTCCGCCGCGCATCCCCACCACAGGCACTCAGGTCAGTCTCCACAGCCCTCCCCTCCCTGGATGTTGGTTGGTTATCTATTAATATTATAAAATATAGTATCTTTGAGTTTTGACTTGTGTTACGAGATACTTATCTCATAACACAAGTCTCGAACTTATTTCAAGGCTAACTCAATATTTGTAAATTTTTACGCATAATATTGTACTTAATGTTAGAATGAAGTCTCTGGCAAGAGCTAACGTGTACGCGCGTGTCAGGTACAGTGATGCCGACGGTGGAGCTGAACGCGCTGGCCATGAAGCTGTGCCAGCCGGCCGTGTACACGTCGGTGCCGCCCGTGGCCGCGCCGCGCCCGCCGCGCGCGCGCGCCGCGCCGCTCTACCGCGTGCCCGCGCCCGGGTTCGTGCCCGCCGGGTACCAGCGGATGATGACGCCGGGTTAGTTATTCATTATTAATACTGAGTAATACTTGATTTAGGTTCACTTGTTGTGAAGTAGGAACTGGTTTTTTAACGTTTTAGTTTGAAAAGGAAAAAGAATCGATTTATAGAATTTTGCAGTTTTTTTTAAAGTTATAGTGTATTAATAAATGTCAAAGAACTTGTTGCCTTTCGATTGTAGACATTGGTGGACGGTCCGGACGTTTGCGAAACCCATTTGTTGGCCCAGTGTATAAATAAATTTAAGCTTCCCATTGTTAAGATATGAAGAAAATTTGATTTAATCATATTTGTAATGTGCAATTCCAAATTCAAATTCCTTTTGATTAATAAAAGTACTACATGCGAATAAGACTCGGAGGTTGTTCAAAGCCATGCGAGAGCGCTTCTAAATTTAAAATGATACTTTTTTCTCCCAGGCATATTAATGTTTCTCACCAGGAGACTTCCAAATTCAAATGTATCGTGTATCTGTGTCAGGGCTGTTGTACCGCGTGCGCGTGTGCGTGGGCGGGCGCGCGTGGCTGGGCGAGGGCGCCACGCCGCAGGCCGCGCGCCACGACGCGGCCGCGCGCGCGCTGCACGAGCTGCGGCACCCGCCCGCCGCGCCGCCCGCGCCCGCCGCCCCCGACACTGGTCAGTCACTCACTCAGTCAATATTGCGACAGTACGCTACTTGACTCTATTTTCAAGATCGCTATGGTCTTGAATAGTTCATATTTGTTATGTGATAAAAAAAATAATTACTTTTTTGCATACATATATAGTTTAATAAAAACATTTAAAAATCATAGTTTTCAAAAACGAACAGAATCGCTGTCCGCCATGTTAGTCGATTTATTATCTGTGCTCTGACGTCATTGTATACTAAACAAACATTTTGTCATTAAAAACACCTCTTAAAGTTTGAAGATAAAATCATGTTTGCTTATAGTTTACATGAAAAACTATTGTTGTGATAGATTTAGTTTTTAATTATTAAAATTTATATGTTTTGATTTAATAGATGAAATTCGTTATGTATGAGTCAACAAGCCTATTTAAAAAGATGAATTTTAATATTTAAAGAAGAGAGAACACATGTTGCGTAATCGACCCGTGATGCGCACCGTGAGAAGCCACCTTAGGAGATTAAAATTAGCCGAAACACATTCCGTCAGTTTTCAAAACTTCGTATAGTTTATCGTTAAAATTGATGAAACAATGTATTCTCTCGTCCACATTCTATTCTATTCTATTCTAAGTATTCTAAGTATAATTTAATATTGTGAAGTTGACGTTGTTGAAGAAAATGCTGCAGTGCAGTTTGTTACCGCTTCTTCTGCACTGACGCCTTGGAACCAGCAGTAAACTTAGTTTTTAAGTAATTTATTTGACGTCAACCAATGTTGTTAAACCATACGACAATAATTATTAAGCGATATAATAGTATCCTATAATAATGAAAAAAAATTTTGAATTTGAATTTGAAACATAACACCCCTGTAGGTACTGAGACTGACAATGGCGCTTCACAGTGTTATGAAATGCGAAACAGCGCTGTTTTTAGACTACAAAAGACACCTGTACAATATCTATATTGCAGGTGACACCAAGTCCGAGAGCGAAGACCCGTTGAACTCGGAAGTTAAGTCGCCCGTGTCGCTGGTACACGAACTGGCGCTGAAGCGGAACCTCTCCGTCGTGTTCACGGTCAAGAGCGAGCGGGGCCCGCCACACATGAGAGTGAGTATTATGATCTATAGTTTTCACTACAACCTTTTCTCGGTAACTGGCTCCGCTTAAGACATCAGAGGGGTTAGTGCGAGTTTTACTCGGTCAAACGTGTCGAGCAAGTAAACGCGAGTTTGTATGATTCTTGCATTAGTGCCATCGCGTTACCACTAGATGGCGCTGATCAAATCACATACAAATTCGCGTTTTAGTTGCTCGCCGCGTTTGATCGAGTAAAACTGACACTAGCCCCTCAGTATGGAGCAAACCCGACACTAATTACTTGTTTTTCAAATCTGTCTACTAAGCGCTTGCATGCGCGTTACTCCAATTTTACATACATACATTTTTGGTTTTTAAGTAACAAAAAATACGAAAGTAATAAAGTTTTTTATTTTATAATTTCAGGTATTCGTAACGGCGTGTACAGTGGGCGACATGGAGACTGAGGGCGAGGGCAACGGCAAGAAGGTGTCAAAGCGGCGCGCCGCCGAGAAGATGTTGGAGGAGATGAAGGGTCGCTGGCCGCCCACTCTGCTGCGGCCGCGGGTCACGCACGAGAAGAGAAAACCGCAACCTACCAAGAAGAAACCCAGGAACTTGATAAAGGTAGGTAATATTGAAAAGTAGCTTATAATCGTAGCTTCGCCCGTGTGAATGTAGCGCCCTCTACAAAAACCAACGAATTTAGCGCCTACAAAGAACCTATAAAGAAAAGTGCATTAATCGAAATGTTGATAATATTACAGGTGAACCGTAAAGTAGTAATATTGTAACCAATTAAATTATCGATTACTAATTCGATGTTTTTGAAATGTAGTGTTGCATTAATTTGTTTTGAGGATTACGTATCTGAAAGGTAAAAACCGGATTTTATTATTAAGCCACCATTGTCTGTCTGTCTGTCTGTCACCAGGTGGTTTCTTATAAACTGTGATAGAAAGCTGAAATTTTTACAAATTATGTTACTATAATAACAAATCCTTAAAATAAAAAAAAATATATATTAAGGAGGTCTCCATACAATAAACTTGTTTTATTTTTTTGTTTTATTTTTTGCTTTGTTTTATTTTTTTTTTACTCAATATTAATAACGGTAACAGATATGCTTAAAATGATCATAGAATATTTATTTGTATATTGCCTTTTAAAATAAATTATTGAACACGTAAGGAAATTTTTCGGCAACTTCTTTTTATCATTTGTAATAAAAAACTTAAAAACCATAATCGATTAACAAACGCGATGATTTGTCGCCAGGAGGGCGGCGCTGGGTGCGCTGGCGGCGCGGCGGGCGGCGCGGACAACCCGATCTCGCGGCTGGCGGTGGCGCGGCACGCGGCGCGCGCGCGCTCGCCGCAGTACCGCGTGCTGGAGGAGCGCGGCGCGGCGCGGCGGCGCGAGTTCCTGGTGCAGTGCGACGCGCCGCCGCACGCCGCCACCGGCCTCGGGCCCAACAAGAAGACCGCCAAGCGGCGCGCCGCGCACAGTCAGTGTTCTCATCCTTACTCATGTCGCTCTTGTAAACAATCGCTACGTAGTATAAAACAAACTCGCTATTTTAGTCTGTTTGTCTGTATGCTTAAATCTTTAAAATTACGCAACGGATTTTGATGCGGTTTTTTGTAACAGGTAGAGTGATTCAAGAGGAAGGTTTTTATGTATAATTTTTTCCGAATTTTGCACCCGTGCGAAGCCGGGGCGGGTCGCTAGTACTAAATATATACGAGACAAATTACACAGATCGAGTTGGCCTCGAAGTTAGTTCGAGACGTGGTTGACGAGATACTAACTCAACGGTGCTATATTTTATAATAAATACTTGTATAGATAAACATCCAAGATCTAGGCCAATCGGAGAAAGTTCAGTTCTCATCATGCCCTGGCTGGGATTCGAACCCGAGACCTCCGGTGTCACAGACAAACGTGCTACCGCTGCGCCACAGAGGCTGTCATGTGTCTTGTGACTGAAAGGCCACGTTCATATGGCTTAATGATAAAACTGTATCTTCTTTTATAATATACTATTAATATATAAATTCCAGACGTTCTGCTCGCCATGGAAATGAGTGCTAATTCGACAGAGACTGCCACGTCGCCGACTGCCAACAATAGCCAGGAAGCCGCAGTCAATGGCTCGCCAGATACAAATAAGAACGCCGATCCTAAACGAAAGGTACTGTTAATATCCAATAATCTAGGCTCCATAGTGTTTAAAGCTCAAATTTTCAGTGGCCGCTCACGCTCATGTACTTTGAAATAATAATAATATATAAACACAAAAGCAAATAAAATAAACTTTTCTGATATTATGTTTGCCATAATTTCGTTGAAAACTGTCATGTGCCGTCAAAACGCTCGAGATTTAGCGACAAAAAACATCATCACATGCCAATGTTGCCATGTCAGTAACTGCCTTAAATGTAGTTTTATGATTTTTTCAACAGAGGCATTTTTAAACTTGTTCTTTGGCAAAAAACCGATAAATAAGTCCTTCACAAGCTTCCCAGCAAGATGCTCGGGTGATATTGGGGCTTTTGTTACATGCTCTACTAGCTTTTATTGGCGACTCTGCCCGCATGAGAAGTAAATCTTTTTCTTTTCCGAACTCCGTGTTATATGTATTCAAATGTCATGAATAAGTTGTGATTATCAATTGTGTGATTAACCTGTAAACCAACTTTATCATTCTTAATATAATAGACTAATGATTGTATAACTCGTTTCAATAACAATGATTCCCAGGAGTCGGAAGGCGGCGGTGGCGACGCTCGGCAGCCAGTACCGGGCGTATTGCTCATGGACTACCACCAGCGAGGCGCGCAGAACGGTATGATACTGTTATATACTCGTGTAGATAGTTAAGCAAGGCGATGAAAGTAGAATAAAAGCGTAGAAATAGGAACACAGAACACACCATTTCTTTCCCATGGACGTCGTAAAAGCGACTAAGAAATTGGCTTATAAACTTGGGATTATTCTTTAAGGTGATGGGCTAGCGACCTGTTACTATTTGAATCTCAATTCTACCCTGCAAGGGGTATAGACGTAATGATATGTATGAATGTAGGTATAATCAGTGTTTGAATTTCGTTAGGTAGTAGCTAGATGTCCTTTTCTTGGCGTGTCGCTAATCACTCCAACTATGTCAAATTTTAAACACGTAGAATTTATTATTTGACAAGATGTTGCGCATACTGAATTTCTTTCTTCTGCACACGAATACGTCACGACCTAAAAGTTAAACAAAGCCGATAGTGACAAAGGCCAAGTTTAGTGGATTTGGTGGATAGTGACAGGTTGCTAGACCATTAAAAGGGTCTGCCACAGATCTTTGACAGGTGTTTGACTGACCGATCTGTTGCCATAATAGACTTTTGCTTTTGTGTTAATATATGAAAAGTTCTGTCAACAAATCTCTCGATGAAAAAAATGACGTAAAAATTATATTATTGAACTGTGCATAGGCCAACGACCGCTCCAGAATTTCGTCATGCAAAGCTGTAACCTTGATGTTGATTTTAAATTGCTAGGTGTTACCGAAACAACTCCGGGCAACGGTTCGTCTCCGGGCGCGAAGGACCAACTCATGTACTTGTCGCAGTTGCTGGGTTTCACGGTTCAGTTCTCAGACTTCCCCAAGGTAAGATATATTGTACGAGGAAGTATATCGTGTGCATGAGTACGACTGCATGATCTGTTCTATTGTCAGTATACAGCAGGCTTTCAATACTGGCTGTATTGAAAGCCTGCTGTATAATTATTGAACTCTGTGTATTCGAATTTTGTATTTTATTTTTCTTTTTATTTCCAGCCATTAATAAAATTTCCGTTCATTCCAGCGCAACCACGGCGAGTACCTGTCTCTGGTGTCGCTGTCGACGGAGCCGCCGGTGATGTGCCACGGCGGCGGCGCCTCCACGCAGCTGTCGCACGAGCAGTGCTCGCTCGCCGCGCTGCGGGCGCTGGCGCTCATGGGGCTCGACGCCGCGCCGCAACCCTTGCAGTGAGTACTGTGACGTCACGCAGCTGTCGCACGACCAGTGACCTAACATTCTCTCACTCTCTCATCTGCGGAGTTTCCAATTTCATCACCCGTCATTAAGCTTCGAAATCCAGTGTGCGCAAGCAAAGCTTGTAAATCGGAAATAACCTCATTTACTTTTTACAGTACCCCCATGACACAGGAATCTATTGAAGTGTGATTTGGGGAAGTGAAAATAAGTTTACCGAAATTAACATTTTCAAGAATGTACATCTGATTTGTATGCATACAAATTTTCTAAATATATTATTTGAAAAAAAAAAAATAATTTTCAGGATCCCAAACGCGAGCGCGACGCCCAGCAAAGCAAAAGCGATCCCCAACGGCATCGCCGAGTGAGCGCGTCCCTTCTCTTAGTGTAGTGACTCCTGTTCAGCTCCCGGCCATTTGATCTATTGTTTGATTTATGCAATATTCAGTCGTGTATTCAGCGCGGAATATGTAGTTCGGGACGACTTCATTTCGTTTAAAATAATATTCTTTATTTTATCCTCGTAGTACGACTTATTTATTTACCAACGCGACTATTTGATCTCGGGTCTTGCAACAATACTTAGTACTTTTTGTTATTCAAAACAATTCTTATTTTAGAATTTAATATGTATATTTTATGTTATTTTTACGAACTGCAAGAAGCTATTTTAGTTACTCGCGAACTTTTAACGAAAACTGCCGCTCACAAACTAGGACTAATTTAGGATTTTCTATATATAATAGTTATTGTTATATTTATTGGTGTATTTTAAGTAACAAAACGAGTTTTACGTTTCACTATGGGGTAGTCGGTCTCAGTTAAAACGCATCTCATATAAATTATGTATTTAAGAATAGTTCAAGATAGTCAAACGTATAATTCTATAACAGCAACGTTATTGTATTCGCCGGGCGCGTTTGAGAAATGTGGCCGGCGATCTATTGTTAGGTAGTAATTGACATAAATTATGAATAAAATTATGTAGAAACGAATATATTACGAAACTGAGGCTGTGAAGCCAAACCAAAACAGTTGGTCGGGGCGCGGCGGGCGCCGGGGCCGGGCGAGCTAACCTGATATTCATATTGTTAAATGTTAGAGCGTTAAAGTTTGAACCTTTGCGAGTTTAAGGTTTTAAATATTTTAATGTGCTTGTTACGAGTGTTGCCGCCGTCCCCCGGCGAGCGTCCCGACAAACGCTAAAGTTACATCATGCGGCCATGGTGTCTCCTTAGTTTAGCTTAATCGTAATCGCCGTGGTCCCCGCCTCCAGTTAATGCGTCTCGTTGTCGGAGCGGAGAGGACGGCGATTATAACATTTGTGGCCTCGATTTTTAAATAAACCACTAGTGGGTGAGCGTTTGCAAATTTCCCCGACCCTAAGCTTTGAAATGTGTAATTTAGACGTAAGTTATGACGGATATTTGACACGCGATCTTGCGAGCCCCTATCGACGTAGGATAAGGTTATTGCTTATAGTTTTAGGCTCTGAATCTAATGCATGTAATCTATTGTAACGTTTTCGACTAATATATAGATTTTTTTCTAGTTGTTAAAATAATATAGTGTTTACGATTCATCGGCGACTGCGAGCCGTACGCCTGCGTTGGCACGCGGACGCCGACACTAGTACGATGTACCTTTTCCTGATTGTACATTTCATTGTAATGGGTCCGATAAATGAATTTTACTTATTTTAAGTTAGTAAGTTTATTTAGGCGCATCGAATACATTTGTAGAAATAAAATGTACTCGTAAACGCTTGTAAACTTGACCGTTCATTTCGGAATAGCGGTTTTATTAAGTTATTTTTGTATATTGTACTGATTTCTTCGTTATTTGTTAAAACGATTTTAAATCGAGGCCATTGTGAAATTTCTTCGTGTTGAAAGTTGCACGGTAACTGCGATACATAAAGAAATTGTAATTGGATAAAGAAAACGCCACAAGGGCATTAAGAAGGGTTTTATTTATTTTGTTGTAAGTAACTAATATTTTATACAACGTGGGTGGAGCAAGTCCCAGCTGAATTTCGTGCTTATAGCAAACTATTGTAAGTATACAACAATAAAGTTAAAAATATTAACATTGTTTTTCATTTATTCATAGTGCCCTGTGGTTCCTCACCAATATTATTCTATGGATGTTGTAACTTGGGATTCTTCTAGGCGATGGGCTAACAACCTGTCACTATTTGAATCTCAATTCTAGCATTTTGCCAAACAGCTGAACTTTGTCTTTGAGTCTTTTCATGACTGTTGGCCCTAGTTTTGTTGCAATACTATTGGAAAAAACTAATTGTATCTAACCGTGATAATTATCAGACTAACGATACTGTCGGCGATAGTATTGCATAGAAATATTGATCATGTAACTATAGATATTTTACACTGCTTCTTCTCAACTGTGCCAGTAAAAGTAATCTATTATGGAATTGCCTAGAGTAAATTATGGACAAAAACGAACGTAAAAATAAAAACAGAGTTTTATTATTATAATAAAAAATAGTAGCAATGCGTAACAATATCACCAGTCTTCGCGGAGACCCGAGGTAATCTTTACCAGGCTGTGGTTGGTACTCGTATTTACATAATACTAATTGCATCTCAGTCATTAATACTATTTCGTTGCGTGTAGAGTATGGCGGTGCGTTCACTTTACAAACTTGAGGCCCAGCGCCTGCGTCATGAAACACAAGATGTCCGTGTTCTCGTCAATCTGTCAACAAATAAATATATCTTGAGTATATTGTCGCACTTAAGTGCGTTTCTAAAATGATGGCCGAGAAACGTTAAGTTTCTCAGTAAAATTAAAGTGAGAAAAGCTTCGGTAAACTCTAGATTCAATATATCTAGAGTATATTGTCGCACTTAAGTGCGTTTCTAAAATGATGGACGAGAAACGTTAAGTTTCTCAGTAAAACTAAAGTGAGAAAAGCTTCGGTTAACTCTTAGACTAATCATTAATACAGTTTCTTTCATTAGCGCCAGTTGAACTCTCTTCTGTCGCGAATGTCTCACTGCGCAGAACTTCAACTTGCACAAAGAAGTACAAAATATAGCGTACTTACAATTTTAGTAGTAGGTTTGCCACCTCCATGTCCGGCCTTAGTGTCTACTCTCGCCAACAGAGGTCGCTTCTGCCTCGAGTTTCTGGCCGCGTGCTGCAGCGCCGCGATGAACTTGAGCGAGTGCAGCGGCACCACGCGGTCGTCGTGGTCCGCCGTCAGGACTAACGTCGCGGGGTATTCCGGTCTCTCTGGATATATACAGTATCATAGTATAAAACAAAGTTGTCACCTGCCTAGTGACTGTTTCAAAGCTATATTTTAAAACACCAAAAGGATTTTAATGCAGTATATACTACAAACAAACATACATATTGTCACGTCTATATCCCTTGCGGGGTAGACAGAGCCAACAGTCTTGAAGACTGAATGGCCACGTTCAGCTATTTGGCTTTATGATAGAATTGAGATTCAAATAGTGACAGGTTGCTAGCCCATCGCCTAAAAAAAAAAGAATCCCAATTATGTCAGCCTATCCCTTAGTCGCCTTTTACGACATCCATGGGAAAGAGATGGAGTGATCCTATTCTTTTTTCATTGGTGCCTGGAACACACGGCACTATATACTGTTTGAATGATTTGTATATAAACATACAACAGATAGTCTTTAATTGAACTTGCACTCATAGTCTAAAATTAATTTTATTCGCCAACCTCCCCCTTAGAGAATAGCGAAATAGATTTTTTACACATTTTGTTCTTTTTTTTAACAATCAACATTCCACTTTTCTAAACAAACAACACGTATTTTCTAAAATGAACTAGTAAAACTTGTCTATTCACCATCATCTGGCACGTGTATGTTGTGCAGCGGACTGTATTTGATGAGGTTGCGGAACTGCGTCTCGTTGTCGGAGCTGCCGTAGTCCGACGTCCACGCGTGTCCGATCGTGAACTTCTGGAACCGCAGCATGTCTAGCACTCTGCAAAGGATTATTTATTGATTTATTTATATTGTTTGAAATGTCTTCTTTGTGGTGTTAAAGGACCATTTGAATTTATTACATCGCTTGTTTATTTCCTTATTCCTTTTGGCGTCAGGAGGAATCAGAGATGCGCCTTTGACAACAAGGATGGGGTGTCAGTTTTTAACCTAAGTGTCAGACATATCATCAGACGGCTCATAGTTACACGTCAAGATCTGGAAGTTTGAACTCCAATAAAGTTGAAATTTCAATGTTTCGCTTCATCGTATTTGCTTTTATGAAAAGCTTAGTGAATCGCTTAGAACCTTAGACTAGACAAAGTTGCTCACAATGGTTGCTCCATAAAAATTCGCCATCTGATTGATACAAGCGGCGACTTGCACCTTTTGTCAGACCCTCCGCATAGTACATATTATGATATAGCGATGATGGAAGGCTTCGTGTATTTCTCAGCGATGAGGCACTCGGCTCAGAACCTGAGTCATTAACATTATTAACAGTATATATACAAAGTTACTCACCCGACCTGCACGATGGCCGCTCCATACAAATCCGGTCTCTGATTGATACAAGCGGCCACTAACAGCCCCCCGTTAGACCCTCCCTGTATGGTGATGAGGGAAGGCTTGGTGTATTTCTCAGCGATGAGATACTCTGCCGCCGCTTGGAAGTCGTCGAATACGTTCTGCTTGTTCAGCAGACGACCGGCGTTGTGCCACCGCTCGCCGTACTCTCTGGAAGGATTTAAATATCAAATGTTTAGGATCGTTTTTATGATAGTGGTTTAAAAAGTTTAAAAAATTAAATGACTTTGTCAAAAAACAGTTTCGATCGATAACTACGAGGTTGTTTGTGCCAGAAGACCCCAGGGGTTAGTGCGAGTTTTACTCGATCAAATGCGACGATGAAGTAAACGCGAATTTGTATGTGATTTAATCAGCGCCACCTAGTGGTAACGCGATGGCACTAATGCAAGCGTTAACTTGCTCGACGCGTTTGATCGAGTAATACTTGCACTTACCCTCTATAACAATTTTAAACCAAATTAAAATTGTTACACTTTGTTGATATAACTCTAATTTACCAAAGTCCAAACGTAAGGTTCGTCGTAATTCAGGTCGCAGCGTACTGGACACAAACTCAAAAAAGTACACTTCAATATAAACATATCTTCCGGGTAAAATCTTAGCGATGTGACTGACTCGTCTCCCCGAATGTTGGGCGTAGCGACGACGCCGTTTAACAGCTCAATTAAGATGACGCCGAAGCTTGATTTGTTACGGTACGAACCGATCAGTCCCCACTACAACAGAGGGTGAATAATCTAAACTGCAGAACTAAAGGGACACTACAGATATCGTGTAGGGAGCCGAAAAAGGGTGCGCTGCTAGAGACGAACACTACGGAAGGTTGCTCGAGCCATGAGAGGTGGTGTGATAGTGGGATGATGTTCCTTACCCCCCTCCGCGAATGTTGGGTATAGCGACGACTCCGTTGAAGTGTTGCATAAAGACGACGCGCGTGACGCTGAAGCTCGGCTGGATGTTGATGTTGAACCCGCCGTAGCCGTACACCAGCGCCGGGTTCGAACCGTCACGCGGTAGATCCTGGAAATTATACTATTTGATTATTTTGCTAACTGTTGCCTGCTACTTCCACCGGGTTCCTTTTTTCGCAATAAAAAGTTGCATATGTTCTTCCTCCAATTCTATTTCATTTGTTTTCGCATTTATAATATTAGTAGGGAATCTAGCTATTGACGTGACTTCATCCACTATAAATCTGAAAATTGTTGTGTACCAGTTTTTAAGTAAGATGGTTCGAGCCATACACATCTGACACTGCATCAAAACCAGAGCAAAAGTTTTCGCGTGATTTAAAAAATATTATCGACAGACAGAAATTAAATAAAAAAAAATCGCCCCTATATAGATCGACAATACGGAATTATTAGTACATCACATACTAAATTAGTGTAAAATTTGAATTATTGAAAAATCACCAACCTTCTTGGATACTATAAACATAGGAACTTTAGTGCCGTCTTTGCTAGAGTAGAATACTTGTTTAGCCTCGTACTGCGACCCGTCGAACCCTTTCACTTTGACCTCCCTGAATACCTGCAAATGTTACATTTACATCAATATTGTAAAAAAAAAAATTATACTTCCGATAGTAAATTTCTCTGGAACCTGCCTTTCTTGTAAAAACTCAATATATTTTTTTTCTTGTAAATTTACAGTAGTAAATGCTTATAACTTACTCATATTTTTAAACTAATGAATTTAAATAACTAAATAATGGGAAAATAACTGAATCTATGACAGCTTAGTATACACATACATGCGGCGAATTAAATGAAATGAATGTATTGCTAATTAACATACTATCAATAGTCTCAATTAGCAACTTATCATTATTGGTAATTACGATTCAGGTTCAACTTGCATTTTTCACAAGTTTCTTCTGTAAAAACAGAAATAATATATTAATAAAAGAATAACTGTTTTTCATTAAAAAAAATATAGAACACAATGTAATTGAAAATATTCTGTTGTCACAGAGTATTTCAGTTAAATTTTCAGATCTTACTAATCTATAGCTATAGCAGTCGCATATGCTACACAGGGGTGAGATGGAAGATCTCCGTTTACTTCTTCTTGCCGAAGAATCCCACCACTGACCCCAAAACACTCAACGTACTTCCGTTATGCATTGTTTAAACTGACCAAGCGTGCGTTCGAAAAGCTTTTTTTTTGAAGTTTTACGATCTCCTTCATGCCGAGGAATCTCATTACTATAATACTCACCTACACGATAAAAAGATTTGTCGCAGTTTTCACGGAATTAAAAACATCTGAGTTAACTAACCGTGGGGTCATATGGCTTCTTGCTAAGGTCCACGTGATATATAACACCAGGAGTTAGGAACGACATGAAGTGGTAGAAGATCTCCGTCTGCTCCTTCTTGCCGGAGAATCCCACCACTGACCCCACTGGTAGGTCAAACGTTTGAATCATATCGCCTGTTTCTGCACTGTGCAGTTGTAGAACACTCTGGAAAAACAAGTATCGATTTTTTATATCTTGACGATAAATTGTTTCTTTACGACCAAGTTACTTATATTTACATACCAAATGTAACTAACATGTTTGTTCCAATTTTCGAAACCAACCGCAACCATGTTTCAAACTCACTTCTAAGTAAGTAACATGAAAGAAACCAAAACAAAAGGGAGATCTAGTTTCTCTGCAAACCCTAAATTAGTTTAAATGTTAACACCTCATTTTAGACATAACTGTAAAATTTGGGTAGGGTTTCCTTTTTTCAGAATAGATCAAGCATCAGTGGCTTTGTGTGTCAGCAGTGTTGGCAAATCCTGAGTCCTTCCTTAGTCCCCTACATATGGAATTCGATATTTGACTCACCTTGACATCTCTAACATAGTGTATGACCAGTTTGTCACCGTCGACGGCGGAGGCCCAGTCCAGGACATCGGTGGGGTGTTCCGGGATCAATGTCTGCCAGTTGTCTTCGTGAGGATGTCGCAGGTCGATCTTGATGAGACGGTAGTTGGGGGCGTTCTTGTTAGTCCGAAATATGCATACGGAACCCTCGTTGGTTATGTACTGAAAAAGAAATAACACAGATGTTTATTTTGCATTATTAGGAAATTTGCTAAAATTATTATAATATTTGCGATTGAGTTAGAAGAGACAGATTAACTTTCAAAACGTTTACTATTTTACGTTTTACTTTTTCTTATTAAATTACAGTTTAGACATAGAAGTTTGTAACATTGCTAATGTTAGCAATGTTACAAACTTCAAATTAAATTTTTTGACGTAGTTTCGAAGGATAGCAATTATTTGGTGATAACTGACATATGTATGGTTTGACGCCACATAAGACGCCACACAGGCCTGTCTCGATTCGCTCTTTCGTTCATCACAGTTATTTTTAATTGTATTCTTCAGCCAATCAAACTTCAATCATGTAACTAACAAAATGACGAAGCCCATAATCCAGTAGACATAGGGTGTAATAAGTATCAATACTAAACGAGCTGTAAAACAAATCAAAGTATTTTTTTCACATTGAGTGCTGCCCACTCTTGTGATTTCATTTTAAGTTGAACCCGGCAACGAACAGCAGGTTTTACAGCGGGATCACTTTGTCGAGTCTATAGACAGTACATCTATAATGTACCTGCCTCAAAATCCACAATTCTAACCTCATAGTCTGCTTCGAATTTGTGCACAATCTGCGTTAGAGGCAGCTTGCCGGTCACGTTGTAGTCGTTGAGCTCAGCGAAGAACAACAGGTTGTCGCGGCAGTCCCTCACGGGGGTCACGATCAGGTATTTACCGCAGTCGGTCACTTCTGCGCCGCTGTGGATAATAATTTTCAATTATAAAGCAGAATGAATTAAACATTACTTCAGAAACTAGACATTTAAACAGTGATGTGTTAAAAGTGTGAACACTTTTAAAAATCGACTGGAATATTTTAAAACACAAGTGCACTAATAATAAACAAGCTTTAAGCTGCTATATATAATGAATAAATCAAAGACACTTGAAAATTCATTAACAAAGAAGCTTAAATCCTGGTTGGACGACACCTGGGTTCCATGGTGAAACTGCAATCTTGGAAGGAACATTAATAGTATGACTTTTCAAATGTGATCGACGCAAATTCTACATGTATTACATACACATATATAAAATCACGCTTTACATGTATTTTCGGATATAAAAACAATAATTCAATAATCTACAGTTTAATCTCCAAATTTCCCAAATAATAACTGACCTAAATTACTAATGTTTTATTTAAATCTGTGAAATATAAAACAAAACAATACGTAAAACAAAAAAAAAATTGCGATGCATTCTACCATCTATTATGAAACGAGATACCTCTATAAAATTGTTTGTTCAAAATGGTGTTTCATAGTAAAAACTTCATAAATCTACTAAACTCGTACAGTTAGACGAAATACGTACGCTTTCCTGCTCTCGCATTGCCTTAGGTTTGTTTGGATGTCACTGTAGACAAGCGAATGTTAGTCAAAACTTTGCATAAACTAGGCTCACACCCCAAACCAATTTGCACGGCTAAATGCGTAAATAAAGGAAACCTGACCCAAATTTTACAGCTTCAAATTATTTCTAAAATGAGGTGTTAACATTTAAACTAATTTTGGGTTTGCAGAGAAACTTGTTCTCCCTTTTGTTTTGGTTAATTTCAAATTATTTCTAAAATGAGGTGTTAACATTTAAACTAATTTAGGGTTTGCAGAGAACCTTGTTCTCCCTTTTGTTTTGGTTTATTTCATGTTTCTCTGCAGGCAACTGTACTTTACTTAGAAAAGAGTTTGAAACATGGTTGCGGTTAGTTTCAAATATTGGAACAAACGAGTCAGTTACATTTGGAAGGTTTGTAAGTGACTCGGTCGTTTTGTAACAACTTGTCGTCAAGATATAAAAAACTAAATTAAAATCTAAATTAACAATATTAATTAAATTAGATAAACATTTGCCAAACTCACAACCAATATTATTTGCAGATTCAGAATGGCCATAATAACTTTGTATTTAACAAATTTAATTTTCTCAGTATTTGAAGTAAGAAATTGATTTCATTTAAGTACGTTCTTTTAATTGTATAAAGCAAAACATTTTGAACAAACAATTTTATAGTATTATTTAAAAAAACACTCAAAGACCCATTCTTTGTCCAGATCCCATATTTAGTATGCTTAGAATTACAACTCTGATAAGTAGCATATGCGGTAGTAGAAGCAAATGATAATTGTTTACATCTCATAAAACAACAAACATTGTTATTTTATTAAAGGAAAATATACTGGTACATTTCGAGCTTTTTCCCTAACAATATACAAAGGACCACAAGCCCCAAAGCACTGTGGCATTAGTGGCGGAGGGTGCAAATGGGAACACGCATCTATCGCATCTCATCTTAATGAGAGAGAGAGAGAGAGAGAAATAACATCACCACGCCTCCTCCTTTTTACTCTCACTATACCTGCCAGTTAAGAAACAAACTTTTTAAAATAAAGTTTACAATGACTAACGTAAAGTACCCAATGTCCGACAGACCACCAATGATCGACACATAAGAAGTAAAATAAAAAAAGGATATACTAATGTTGTGTATTTGAACGTAAACGAAGCATAGGTTATAGACATGGTTCATCCAGCTCTCATTGCAAGTGTCACTTTCTACATTCGGTTATTTTGATAAAAATGGTGGAGCTTTAAATATCGACCGGCAGAAGTTTTTAACGGAAAGCCAGTTTTATAAGCGAAATCACTAAGGAGGTGAGTAAGGTTTATTGCTCATAAGTTTTTTCGGTTTAAAGCTACCATTTGAAAATTTTAGGCTGGTTGCACGATTAATAAACCGTTAAATATTGGGTGTCCATAAATAGAACATGTCGATTACTAGATCTCGATTATTGGAACATGTCGAAAACCGGTTGTCGGTAAATGGATTTCTGCAGTCAAATATTAGGCCAAAAATACCATAAATCTATATTGGTATATCTTGTAAATTTTTATATCACATTCATTTCTACTTTAATATATCATGCAAAATACTCTAAAATTTTACTCAAAACTTCAAAATATGATAAAATAATAAAAATAAAACAAATATTGTAAAAATACTAGAGTTCGTGCGTTAAAGTGTCGATGATTGGGGGTTTTACCGTACTTACATTCTCCACAGTGGTTCTTCTGGGAACTCTACAACGATGACGTCATCCTTCTGTGGTGTGTTCAGCCGATGAAAGCAGAGTTTCTGGTCGCGATTCACCTCAGTTTCAGAGCCGTCGGTCTTGCCCGTTTGGTCGGGGTATCGCTGCGGAAGTAAATACAATTAAACTTGGCTTTTGAGTCCAATGCTCTTACGGTTAGACTACCTAAACATCGTGAACAAACCTGCACATTCAGGCAACTGGTAGTATAAACATAATCCAGTATGGGTTCTCCTGCAAGGATACGGAGGTCCACATTTCAATTCTAAGTTTTGTTAATTGTGAAGTTGACGTTGTTGAAGAAAATGCTGCAGTGCAGTTTGTTACCGCATCTTTTGCACTGACGCTTTGGAAACGGCAGTATACATAGTCTTAAGTAATTTATTTGTCGTCAACCAATGTTGTGAACCCAAAATATATCACGATTTTTTATTGATATTGAAATGTCCAAAACTAATGAGTGAAAAGAATTGAATTTTCAGGTCATAGGTCCGGAGTGGTGGGGATGTAACCGGGACTTAAGCCAGGACCAAGGAAAGGTGGTTTATAATTCCATGTACTATTTGGTTCTGAAATATAGTCCTCTCCTCTCCATATACACGGCGTGACGGTGTATTTATATTTTTTATTAACATTAGAGCACTTATTCCAGTATATTGCTTCCTATAAATGCTTACATACATATAATCACGACTTTATACCTAACGGGGTAGACAGAGCTTATCAGTCTTGAAAAGACTGATATGCCACGTTCAGCTGTTTGGCTTAAATGATGGAATTGAGATTCAAATTCGGACAGGTTGCTAGCCCATCTCCTAAAAGAAGAATTCCAAGTTTATAAGCCTGGAGAGAAGATGGAGTGGTCCTATTCTTCTTTTTATATTGGTGTTGAATATAAATACTTACCGAATAAAAAAGTCCTTTATGATCTTTTGTCCATGACATCGAAGCAAACTTAACTTTTTCTAACACTTCGGGGTAGTCTTTACCTGGAAACCAAATTGAATAAAAATTTAAATAATGATGATATTTAAACATACAGACGTCACGTCTATATCCGTTGCGGGGTAGACAGAGCCAATAGTGTTAAATAGACTAACAGGCCACCTACAGCTGTATGGTTTTATGATGAAATTGAGATTCGAATAGTGTCAGGTTGCTAGCCCATCGCCTACAATACCAAGTTTATTAGCCTTCCTTTAGTCGCAGTTTACGATATTCATGGGGAAAAAATGTGAAAACGTGGCGCCATCTTCCGTGAAGCGGCTGCCTGACATTGCTATTTAAGTAATTTCATGAAAATTGTAGAATTTGTTTACCTGTAGCAACATCCTTCAGATGTATTGTTATCCAATCCGACCCGCTGGCAGACAGCCCGTACGCGAAAGTGGCGCCATCTTCCGTGAAGCGGCTGCCCGACAGCGCGATGGTGCCGTCCTCTGACAACGTGTTCGGGTCGAGGAACACGCGCGCCTCGCCGTCCAAACTGTCTTGCACGTACAGTACACTGCAGACGGGAGTTACACGGTCAGACACACACTTTGGAATCATGAAGTGTTCTTTTAGTTGATGAATTCAATATAACAATGTTCATCCTACCCTAGGATCCCTTTCCCATAAATGTTACACTTTATATGTTTATTTTATTCATATTCGTTAGTTGTATAAGTACTCTTTTTGGGGAGAGGCTGGTGTACTGAGATACAAGCCCTGTTTAGTTCAGACACCAATCTCTCACAAACTTACTTTGTATAGTTATAGTTAATTTAGAGTTAGATAGGCTTATAAAGTAGTTAAGAGATAGGCTTATAAACTTAGGATTCCTCTTGTAGACGATTGGCTAGCAACTCTATGTTGTTTCTAGCTTAAGGTTAAATGGAATGGTGGAAAGAGAGAGATTAGAATTGCCTTTCAACGTTTGTGAATAAAGGTTGCTAGTCCATAGCCTTAAAGGAGAATCCTTAGTTTATAAGCTTATCCCTCAGTCGCCATTTACGATACTATACAAAAGAGATGGAGTGGTCCTATTTTTTTTTCTTGTGGTGCCGGGTACCGCACGGCACATCTCCAAAATGAATAACATGCAATATTGCTAATCGGATCTAGTTAATAAACATTCAGTAAACCAGTTATTTACGTAACAACGTGGTTAACATATTATACAATAATGTTAAACTAGATTATACAATAACAATAAATAAAACAAATTTGTATTATTGAATTTCCTTTGGTCTTTCAAAAGTTGTTTTTATTCAGCACGTGTGCAAATCACATGCAATTACATGCACCTTTGTGTCACATCAAATCATGAAGACAATATGAAATCATTCATTTTAATAACTAGATGAACAATAACAACGAAGATTAAGGAAGCACAATAATTTTTACATACAAACATTTATCTGTAATTGTCTCTTGCTGGAAAATAGCAAAAAGTAGGTAATTTATCGCTAAGTAGTTTTTAATCTTTACAAAATAGTCTTACAAGTTGAAGATAAATTTTGTTTTTCAAAACAAACCATTTAGAATAAGGCTCCTGTTTATAATCCTCAAAAAATATTCCCTTTTTTAATCAGTTGTTCTGAAATAGGCAATAGGTCCTGATATGCCTGCAGTTTTATTTCATATGATGAATGAAAAACTTCATTAAATCTCTTCCGACGAAGCTACATGGATACTACTCAATAAATTAATCTTGACAATCATTCAGACTTCACTGTAGACTCATGATTTCTGAATGACATTTTTGTCAGTATGTTGATTAAAAAAAAAACTGGTCGAAAAGTAGTAAAAATAAAAAAAAACTCACTTTTGGTTTTGCAGGCCTGTGTTTTTGAAGAAAAAGTATCTGTCTCCCCTCCTGAACGGACAGGAGTACTTGGGATAGTTCCATAGTTCTGTTAGCCGCTCGTGTATATCGTCCTTTACCGGGCACGCGTTTAGGTAAGGCCGCGTGATTTTGTTCTCTGCCTCTATAAACTCTTTGGTCTCGTTGGAATCAGGGTCTTCTAGCCAGCGGTACGGGTCTTTGATCTGTGGAAAGATAAGTTTCTAATTAAACAGTTTCTTTTTACATTGTGCTTTGGTTGCGTAAAGCTTAATACTACGAAAAAACGGGGTATAGTTTTAAACCTTTATGGGCATATAATTGAAACAGTATTGCGATTCACGTGTTTTAGTTAAAAAATAATCCTATCCCTGTAGTTATGGTACGCGACCCCGTCTTCATCGCGCGAAAATCTAAAGCTGTCCCGTTTTACGTCATAATAAAAAGCGGTAGTTTTTCGTGCAGTAAAAACAGCGTCGTGCGTGCCATATGACGGGTGCTGGTGAACTAAGACACATTGTTAGGATATCTAGTTAAGGTACCAACCCTCCACAGCACCCTCTCTATCATTGTATGATGTTGTTGTGGATAAAAAATAAAGTGAATTACATCCGAATCCAACCCGGAGTTAATTAACTATTTCAGTTGTTATTTAAAAAACATAAATCGGGTTGTGACTATGTTATACAAAAAACGGGCGATTGTCATTGACTCTCATAACAATTTAACCCAAATTTGGAATCAAGAAGTGTGAAGTAACAAAAAACCAAACAACAATTCATTTTTAGTACCGCGAACCAAATTGCTCTTCAGTAAAACATGTAACGCCAAGAATTTAATTTTGTTTTGCTAAACGTTATTTAAACTGGGTTTTTTGTAAACTTGCATGACTACGCATTTATGCAATTATAAAGGACCGTAAAGTTTGTAATTTTTATCATGAAATAGTAAAAACATCCCTAAATTACGACTAAGTTTTAGATGTGACTGTCAATAAGGTCTATAGATTCTACGTCAAGGTTGAGACTCCGGACAACTGGTTAAGAAAACAAAATACTCGGGCGTTTACCGCAAACCTTGCTTCCACCGTTATTTTCCTTACGGGACAAGACTGTTAATAAAAATGTTCTACAATCAGAATACCAATTAGATTCCGTGAGATCCTATGGATTTCATCCAATTTTATAGTCACTTTATCAAACCTAACGCCATTTTCGAATGGAGAATGGACGCAGTGTCATTTATTTCTTAACCGACTTCAAAAATAGAAGGAGCATTTCTTTTTCAAATTTTTGTGTCATGTGTACAGAGCTAATAACTTTATAATTAGTCAACAAACTTACGTCTTAGTGGACTATGTCACTAGGTATGTAATAAACTAATAACAGATGTTTATTGTGAAAGACAATGGTGAATAAAATTAACTCATTACCTATGTATTTCAGTTAAATGAGTTTGCATGCCTATTAAGCACAATAGTGACTAATATCAGATGAGTATGTAATTTAGAAATAAATATTATTAATTAAATCAATGAACGTTACATAAACTTATTGGGCAGATAATTTCTTAACGATACACACTATTAGAATTCTTCAAATTACATTTGTTTTTAGCGGATCCCAGCCTATGTGCAACAAAAAACACGCAAAGATAATTATAAGGTATTTTGTAGAATCAAAAACTGTGCCAACTTAGTTTAATTAAATATTAAACTAAAATTGTGTTATTTATAACTATCAAAAACAATCGATTTTATCACAACTTTGCATTAAGCTGAGAATGAGAAAACATATTTCTCGCAACAACATTGCTTACAATGTCCAGCTGACAATAACGCAATGTGAACAATGACTTACACTTCCATATCGATCAATTGACGATCGTCAGTCATAACAATCGATAGCGGAAGCATTCCCTTGATAATTGTTACGTCAATTGAAAAATTGATGCGATCAATTACAGCATAACAGATCATACTAATCTTCACGTGCCTATTTTAAACACGTCTTATTAATAGACAGACGGTAGTTACTTTCTTTGAAGCAAATATTTAAAAAAATGGATACAGTTTCTTATTCAATTTTACCGCTTGTTAGTATCGAAACTAACGAGCTTGCATGAACGATTTTATGTATGTATGTAGTAGCGATCTAATCATCTATTATAAACAGATCGTAAGCATGTGAACACAGTGACTTTTCGCCCTAGTCTAGCCTTATTTAATTTGACACTTCTTAATTTTTTAATAATATGCTCATTGAATAAAGATTTATCTTCATTCCGATACACGATGTATTTTGAAACCAGTAAATAAACTTTTTAAATTTTATATTTTTTAAATTAAAAAGATAAATAAATGAAGCGGCTTCTTTCTTGTCTTTTCTTCTTCTTCTTCAATCTTTGCCACTTTACAGGGCAACCTAATCCAGCTTGGATTTTGGTTACACTATTCATTGATATGAATTCATTTAATCTCATATTGCTTTTCTTGCTTAAAGTTACTAGACAGGAAATGTAAGCAAAATATTTTCTTGTTCTCTCATCTTGTTGAATTGACACTTAATAAGCGTGGTCCTCACAAGTCCTTCCATTATCACTGATTGTGACGGGCATTCGTAAACAACGCATCAAATTAACGTATTAAATCATCAGTGAATCTAGGTTCATGTAGGTAATATGTGCAACCGCTTGAGAGTACTATAAGAATTGTGGTCACTTTCAATGTTGTTCTTAAGTTTAGAACGCATGTAATTATGACATATAATAGTTTGTTGATATTCCGACTGCTCTAAATCTACTAAGGGCTGTGCCCTGCAGTGAAAATTTATAAATATCTAATCTATAATATTTATAATCTAAAAATAAATAGTAAATATTTCTATCTTTCGCATTGATAAAGCAATCTATATTGTTTCGAGGCATTTTATTGAAATAATGCCTATACAATCTGCGTATTTGTTATCTGATTACAAGGAGATACTGCATATATCTGCTTTCATTTAAATTTTTGCAACCACGGACACATACACTTAAATACTGTCTTCAATATCAAGTACAATAAAACATACCAGAGTCCCATGATAGTCGTCCACGACCGTTTCATCCCTCCTCGCCTCGGGGTACTCGAAACTCATGGTCCTCGGCGCGGACGACGTAGACGCGCACACGCACTGAAACAACACACACACATACACTAAATACACACACTCCATGGCGAGGGCCGCTAACAGACTGGCCGGCCGCCAACACGACACCGTCTTATAAAGCACGCTGGAAAACAAACCGGGCTGTCGCACGAGCAGTCGTATTGGCCGCACCATTTGCAAACGGACGATATGAAGTCTTCGTTCATTTTTATTCCATGCAAATTTGATGGCAGTGTGACACATGTTTGTCTTTTTAGTTGTTTATGGTCATGTTTAAAGGAGGATAAATTATTTTTTTTACTTTTTTTAAAATAATCAAACGAATTCTGCGCCGGTGAAAGTGATTGGTTCGTACCACCAACAGACTTCTATAGCAGCTAGTTTATAATAGCTCGTGATAAAGGTAGGTACCCAAAAATACCCCAGTAGGTATATGGCGTGTTTTCCCGAAATTAAGATAAGTAAGATTTCCCAGAAAGTTATGGACGCGAGAATAAAAACATCTAAGTTTTCCCGAAATTAAGATAAGTAAGATTTCCCAGAAAGTTATTGACGCGAGAAAAAAAAACATCTAAGTTTTCCAGAATAACGAAAATAATACTTGCTATCTATTAGGCATTACTTAACCATTATCAAATTTATTATTAATTGTACGTAAACATGAGTAATTACGTAAATTATAACGTAACGTGTAATCAAATTGGTTGCGTTAATGCTTACCGTACAGAGACGTAGAAAGGAAAAGTTTTAAATCGCTGAATGCAAGGCGATACGCGCGTACAGGATGTATGGACGATACTGACGGTACTAACGCGATGCAAGCAGTGTCATATGATTGAGTGTAGTGACTCGTTAATGATGAGTTTGATATCTAGAGGCGAATAACCATTAAAAGACTATCCCTTCATACAGAAAAAAAGAATCCATGCACATACACAGATACAGACAGAGCAAACACTTTTCAAAAGACATTTTTTTATAATAACTTGATAGGCTTTGTAAAAAACATTTGCTGTGAGTTAATATACTACTTGAAGCAGGCTGCTTCTTGCCAATTTTCTTGATTTTTGGCCGATTGGAAGGTAATATTCGATCTTCCTTGTAAAATCTCAAAATATGCGATATAGGTACCTTTACGGTATTTTTTTTTATTGCGTTCGCTTGTTTTCGTATTTAAAAAGATCGTCGAAATATATTTGTAAAATAATACCTCTGCACGGTTTAGAAAAAAAGGTCTTGTTGCAAACAATGAAGTGATCCTAAGAAGGTTATCTAGGGATTCCTGAAAATAATTACCGCAGCGGTTGGGAGAGGCATCATATCGTAGTCTGTATCTCATCATGACGAAATCGTTTTTATCGAGAGCAAACCACGAATAAATAAAAGCAAACTGTTTCATTGATATACAATATGAGACGCCACGAGTACTTATCTTATACAAGGTGAACTAGGTACTTAGTTCTAGAATGTAAGGTTAGAAGGGATTCATTCGATTATAAATTTATACATATAAATACCTAGTCGATTTTCTTTGAGTCATTCAAATTTTTTTTCAACTTAAAGAATATAATAATAAAATATAGTTAAGCCTTTATCCGTTGTAGGGTAGAAAGGGCCAACACTCTTGAAAAGACTGAAAGACCACTACTGTATGGATTAAAAAAAAAGGTATTTTCATTTTAAGGGCACCATTTACATGATATTTTCTGCTAATCATCCACTCAAAGATAAATAGAACTCTCGAACAAACATAATCAAATGTCTGTCTATAGATACAGTTTAATGTATATGGATGTAATGTTGAGATTGAAAGCATTTGTGATCAAATTGATAAGGTGTCCCAAAAAAAATGCTTAGTATGCATATGAAGACACAGCCACTTTGGTCTGAAAATGAGTCACAATGAGTAACCATGATGAATTGAGAAATTAAAATGATAATTGATGGATTTGACCAGTAGATCACAGTGGAAACAGGGGTTCGGATAAGGGTTAGGTTTCCTGCTGAGGTCAGATGACAGTTGTTTTGTGTTAAAACTTAACTCGCCCAATCAACCTGGGCTTCTAGAGAGTAATAGTTAATAGTACCTAAATATGTTAAATAGTGCTATTCAGTGTGCAAAATTTTGGTATTTCAGTCTTTTCAAGATTGCTAGCTCTGTCTGCCCCGCAAGGGACACAGACGTGATTATAAAGTATGTATGTTACTGATAACTGAGCACAATAGAAATATATATGTATAAGCTGTTGAATAATATGTTCAATAATAAATAAAAACCTATATTTTGAACCTAGATAATGTACTTATTTTGGATTTTGGTGGGTAACAAATAAACCAACATACCTCCTTGCCTGTCTAGAATAGGTACCTATTAAATAAGGTTATAAAACGATAACACTGATAACATCAATAAATTATTACAGTACAATTTTAGGATTAAACGAACGTTGGTCATCTTTTTATAATTAATTGGAGTCAAATCAAAACGATACACTTAAAACTACATTATACAAAGCACGGTATAAAGTTGTGTTCTACGAAAGATTGTAATTACAGTAACTTACCAATACTTGCCGGGCCTCAGCAAGTTTAAATTTATAACTTATCTGATGGGTCAAAGTAGTTTGTTTAGATAAAAATAATGAATAATTTGCCCAAATACGAGAATGATTAGCAAAAAAGGGACGCACCGCCATACGAAGTGACATTTTGGTGGGGTGTTACCAGATACACAAATTATTATCGGGATTGGTAGAAAATTCTTCAATACTTCGTATTGCTTTTGCTTTTTAGGGTTATATACCTCAAACGGGACCATATTTCTTAGCCTCCGCTGTTAGTCCGTTCATCTGTCCGTCACTATCTCATAAACCGTGATAGCGAGAAAGTTGAAATTTATACAAAAGAATTATATTTCCGTTGCCGATACAACAACAAATACTTACTAGAAATATTAAAAAAATAGATGGAATATTAGAGGGGGCTTACAATGTGTTTATATCATAATGTTTGTTCTCAGTATTACTAACGGTAACAGGTAGACTCTTGAAATTTCCACAGAATATTTATTTTTTTTATTATCTTTCAAATTAAATAAAATATCGTCATATAACTTAAGGGGGTTAAAGCTTTTATAGGACCGAATACAGGATATGGGTCACCAAATCATGTTAATCAAATCATATAAAAAAGTTTTCCTGATTTGTCAGCTATAGTTTCCATGTTTCCTTAGCTTGAGAATAGGAACACTCCAAATCTTCCCATGAATGTCGTAAAAGGCGACTAATGGGCTAGCATCCTGTCACTTGATTCGCATTTCATTATTCATTCAGCTGTATCTGGCCTGTCAGTCTTTTCCAGACTATTTGCTCTGTCTGCCTCGTAAGGATATAGACGTGACTATATTTATGTATGATTGGGTAATTAGATTTATCACGACACAGCCAAAAGGCAAAACAGATAACCCAAATAAGCCTTTTCTCGAATGAATTTTACGATCTGCGCGGAAATATACGCTAAATAAAGTAAGACAATATATTTGGTAATAGTGTCATTTATTTCTGAATGGTCACAGTCACAGCGTCCTACACAAGCAACGTAACCCGCAGTCCGCTGTAAGGCACTCGTCGAGAAACGGACGCTTTTGACTATTATTACCGATAAATTAACCATATTATATCGTCAACACAAATATAATATTAGGAAAGGCTACAAAAATATAGTTTTATGTACTTTGAATACAATCCTATAATTGATATAATATTCAAGAAGTTGCAAATTGTTGTAAAGGTTGGAATTGAGTAAAGAATCTCTTTTTGTACTATTAAAACAAACTCTTAAATAAATAAAAACTTAAAAATTTAAAATATACCGCACTCAACTAAACCTTTACATCAAATTTCTGTAAGCATAGACCATTCAACACTCATTGACTCAATAAAGTAAAACTGTAATTAAATAAAGTAAAACTGTAATTAAATTTATGATATTTACAATGATATCAAAGCTACAAATAAAATTCGAAATTTTTTACAAATGAACAAACAATTTCTAAGTCTAGTCACTTATCAGTTTAGACACATATTATATTAAAATAAATATAATAATTTCATATGTGAGAACATTTTCATATTTCACTAAATAATACAAATTGTTTAAAAACTAACACCCATATAGTAACTAACTTATAGACAATTTAATTTAATGCACAAAATAGTTGATCCGAAAGCGTAAAATTAATGACAAAGAAACAAAATCCGAGATCATAATACCTAATACAAATTTGTTCATAAATAAACCTTATTATTATTAAGAAATGGACCAATATTGTTTGCTGTTCGAACTATGTGTTTATGTAAAAAGAGTTTTAGGAAAGAATTAAAAATTACTCTTCGTCAATAGCGCTTTTAGCTCCTGGAAAATATCGAAAATATACACAGCCCCAGGCAAAAGTTATTAGTTAATTTTGTTACCGATTTAATGAACAGACATAATTACGCGAAGAATTTGCTTATTCTACTATCGGAAGGTAAAATCCACATTGGGTGGCTGCGGGTAAATGCGAATGAAATGTATATTAAAATGTTTTCTTAAGATATCAAACAGGTTGAGATCAATATTGATAAAAATCAATACTATATACACTAATGACCGGCTGGAATGTTTTCAAAATGTGTTACTATGAAATAAAACAAGTGTGACGGCATAAGCATTTCATTTTAAAACTACATATTGAGATTGAATTATATTTTCATATCTTCTTTATGGCTTAACCACAACCCTACTTTCTCAAACTTTGGCGATTTACCAAAAGATAAATATTATCTTTATACTTAGATGTAATTATTTTTGTAACATTTAATTTAAAAATAAAGCTATCATTTAGGAATCAAATGAATCGTTAAGAGATTTAATACTGTTGAGACTTTCTTTCGTCGTAATATAAAAAATCTATTTAATTAGGACAAATGTAAAGAACAATATTTAAAGGTAATTTCTATATTCCTACGCTTGGTCGATTTTCTACTACTAGTAATGGAAATTATATTTTAGACTTTTAACTGACAATATTTATTATTTAGTTTCTTCTTAATAAATTTCGTTTTAAAATAAGTTTAAACTATTTTCAAGCAAGCATATTTTAAACCTATCGCGGTGAAGAAAGATAATACTAAATTTTATTTTTTCAAAAATATTGTAAGAACTCTCAGAGTAGAAAAATTCAAAACTATTTAATCCTATATAATAAAAGTACAGCGATCAATTTTGAAGCTATTCTAGTCATCAAAGAGACCTGCCTAAGTTAGATTGTTACTTAAGTGATAAATCAGTCAAGCAAAAGTTTAGAAGCAACCCTGACTAAACCTTGGTATTGGGAACAAATATTTTAAAGAGCATTTACTCCATAGTGACGGATGAAGTCATAATTGTGTCGCCGTCCTTACGGGAACTTAAATATCAGGACAGAGCTTAAAATAATGTCAGTTCTAATTCATAAGATAAGCATTTATGATTTGAGCAAGATATGTATGTATTGGAGATACGGTTTAAAGAAAACAATATGCGTTCAAGAAGGGCACTTTCGCGTTGCTTTAGCAAGATTGTGTTAGTTTCCCTACAAAAATATTTATTTTATCTTATTGTAATGTGCTTTCATTCAGAAGACATTTTCATGACAATTGGTCTATTCATCCTTTTTTATAACCTTAAATATTAAATAGTAATTCGTGAAAACATATAATGTGTCATATTGATATTTAAAAAAAGATTAAGATTCTATTTGTGGTTACAAAATCTTAACTGCGAATAGTGTACATGTAGTGTTGGATTGGAAGTCCAAACATGTCATATTTATTAATAGCTTAGTAAATTGAAATACGCTAAAAACTTACATAACAAGGATTTTTTAAAAAATTGAAAGAGGACACTAATCTTCGAAATTACAACTGACGAATAAGGAAACGAGACAGCTGTATTTAGGAGAAGCTGCCTGTTCGCACTTATCCCAACTGTCACACTCCGGTATCAGAAATTTAAACTTCGGTCTGAGAAAGCGAGACAGCAATATACACGAAGTTCTTCTGCTCGCACTCGTTAGGCTAGCGCCGCAAGCGCGTTGAGATCGCAGTCTCAATACGTGATTAAGAACCGAAGTTCCTTATTGGTCACATTTAATACATGTTTAGGAGCCGGCGACCAAACTGATTTGAACTGGGTTTCGAAACTAGATTTAACAGAGTAAGAGAGAGAGAACAATATCTAAGAGAAGCTGTCCTGCTCGCACTCGTCCCAGCTGTCGCACTCGTAGTGGTCGCAGTCGTAGTCGATGTCGCAGGCGGCGTGCCCGGTCGCGTCCGAGCTGATGTCCGTCAGAGCCGCGTCCGACACCGGCTTCGACGATATGTCCAGGATCTGGGAATTGTAGTTTACAATCCAGTAAATGATCTGCATCGTCATGAGGAAATAACAATCAGGCTACTATTGAATATGTAATGATTAAAGGTGTTTGTGAAAGGAAATGCTCTTTTTAATAATTTGACTTCCAAACCTGAATCTGCTCATTGCATATACTCGTAAGAAGAGTTTTGTATTTGAGGAGTGTGTACTATATTGTAAAACGTTAAAATCCATTTTCGAACGGACGAACGATTTTGTTTGTTTCGGACAGGTTTTTTTTTTAGCAGAACTGAGGGATTAGTTGTTTACTTTTGCCTTAAGAATTCCCCATTAAGAGCACAAGATTTTGAAGAACTACTCACATCGGCAGAAGAGCGCAGGCTGTAGTTGTCGGAGTGCGCGTCCCTGTTGTCGGAGAGCGCGTGCAGCACGGAGTTGCGCTTGCGCTCGTCGCGGGAAAACGCGCGACCTTCAGAACGACCCACCGCTTCTGACGCGTGCGAACGTTCTGGCAAAACACGTTATAGGTACTTTAAGATTTAAAAAAATCTATATTCTGCCAGCGCGTTTAAAAAAAATCTAACATATTTGTTTATTTCAAGAACAGTACGACACCGACCAGATATGAGAACGTTCGGGCAGACGGAATCCTTCCACCGCCATTTTTTTCCATGCAGTGCGACATATAACTCACTAACCTACGCCATTATGTCAATGCATTCAGTTTTTATTACAATTTATCAATTTTGATGATACCCGAAAAGTTTATAAAAACACTAACATTTTGAAGAATAGACTGTTTATCCATTTTTTAGTCCATACACAACTTAAACAAAATTTGCTATAAAAGTTAAGATATAGTATTACAATATGTACTTGTTTTCGTACCTTTGGCGAGGGATACTGGAGATCCGCTACGCGGCGATCCGTGGCTGCCAGTGTAGTACATTTCTGGATTAGCTTCGTGACGATCTGTAATTATGAACTTGGATAAGTTCATTTCTCCTGCATTAATTTAATGTTGGTTTAAATAATGTATTGTTTTATTTTACTTATGAAAAAAGTACACTTGAGTGTGTGTGGACACAGTAAACTAATTTCTATAAAATTTTGAGCAAGTGTTCGCAAATAAAGTTTTTTTTTTGTAGCTTTTGACATCTTTATCTCGTGATAAGGCTCGAAAAACTTTGGATTTTAGTAGAGCCATAGAACAGTGGCGGGAAGTGTCCACATTATGACGGTAAATTCGGCCAGAGAAAGGTTCTAAGGCGACATGTTTATCGTCTAGATGACCTCGTAGGAATTAAAATTTTGAAAGGACCATGAAAATTATCTCTCCGTTAAATAGGTACATTATCTGCGGATATTATAGGTTATGTATCCCAATCCAAACTAATATTATATATTCCAAAGTAAGTCTGTTTGTTTGTCACCCATTCACGCGGTATTTACTAAACCAATCTTCTTGAAATTTGGCGTATAAGTCTGGAGCAGAACATACGGTACCTTTCATTTCGGTAAAAACAAAAGTTCCCGTGAGATTTGCAAAAATCTTATGTACTCTTTTGTAGGTGGCGCTAAATTTGCGCAGACGAGGCTGCTATTAAACGCAAGTATATTAATATCTACCACAGTCCACGATCTCGTGGAACACATAGTTGGCGATGGTGACCGGCTGCCGAATCCACGGGTGCGACATGAGTTGCGGCACCGTGCAGCGATTGTGCGGCTCCTTGCATAGCATCCAGCGGAGCAGTTGCTCCAAATCTGGAATTAAAGTTAAGTTACATACATACATACATATGATCACGTCTTTATCCCTTACGGGGTAGACAGAGCCAACAGTCTTGAAAAGACTGATAGGCCACGCTCAGCTGTTTGGCTTAATGATAAAATTGAGATTCAAATAGTGACGGGTTGCCAGCCCATCGCCCAAAAGAAGAATCCCAAGTTTATTAGCCCATCCCCTAGTCGCCTTTTACGACATCCATGGGAACGAGATGGAGTGGCCCTATTCTTTTTTTATTGGTGTCGGGAACCACATGGCACGTTAAAGTTAAGTTCTTTACATACATACGTACATCGTACGTCTATAAGTTGTGTACATTAGTTTGAATACTAACCGATGCGATTACGACGAGGAAACCTGCACATTTAGGTAACGGGATGTGTGACCATGATCGATCCAATACGGGTTAGGTTTACCTGCAAAGGTTGCGGAGGTCAGATGGGAGTTGCTTCGGGTTAAAACCTGACTCACCCAATCCAGAATTCATGGTCAAAGGAATAGCCCGGGCTCTTTCCGATAAGGGTGAGGTTGTGACGGTCAAATGGTAGTCGCTTCGTGTAAAAATCTTACTCATTCAATCTTGGATCAAGTTTAAAGAGGCACCTCGATCTCCTCTTCAGAAGAGTAAAGACCTAATCCGGACTCACGCTAGGAGGAAGAAGAATTGCAGTAAAATCTGCATATATTTTTACCTTCAGAGACCAGTTGTGGAAGCTGAAGAGGCCCTTGTATCGTGTCTTCGATGTCAGAGAAAGGGTTCACGAAGAACGTAAGCACGTACAGGGTGATTCCCATAGACCACATCTCTAATTCGGGGCCTGCATATCTGTAATTTTAAAACTAGTGGTACAAAGAGGTTTATCATTTAAGAGTATTTAGCAGCTTAAGTGCGACTTTGTTGCGTACTCTTGATATGTATCATCTCCCGTATGTTATAATACCTAGTGGGCACAATGACAAATTGTCTAACATGTCATTACTTATAGTTTTGAAGCGCCTAATAACAGTGAACGTTTTACCAACATCCAATTTACACAGTCGTCTGTCTCAGGTTCAGACCTCAGAATGGCTTCGAGAAACTAAACTATAAATTAATTCTAAAATTTAATTTAACAATACAACCCCTTTTTCTTCATTAGAATGTGACTTACTTGTTCCCAGCCAAAACTTCAGGGCTGCAATATTCCGTGGTGCCGTAAAACGTTGAAAAAAGCGTGTCTTTGCTCATAAAAGTTGCCGAGCCAAAGTCTATGAGTTTGACGTGAAACCGGTTGTCTATGATCACGTTCTCGTCCTTTATGTCGCGGTGGAGGATGTTAAGTGAGTGGAGGTATTCCACCGCTTGACCAATCTGCAATATGACGAAAGTAGATATAATTTTGTAAAAAAAAAACAACATGAATGCTGCAGTGTAGTTTGTTCCGCCGCTCCTTCTACACTTTGGAAGCGGTATAAGAGACGTCAATAAGTATCTTATTATGAAAATAAATCTATTTCAACTTTCCAAATTCTCAACTGTGAGGTCGTGTCATCGTAAATTACTCTCTACAAGTTTCAGACCAGAGAGGGCAGAGGATAAATAGTTACGACTTTTTCAAGGCTATAAGACTAAGAAAAAATGATATATTGAATAAATAAATCTTGTTTGCAATTCAATCTTATCTGAACTTAACTCAAAGCAGAACTAGTAACTAGAGCAGTAGTAGTCTCATTATGGCGTTAATTTGAACTGTCATGAGTTCATGACTTATTTAGGAAAGAGGTATCAATGATTTCCTGCTTGCTTTTTGCGCCTAAAATTGAGTCTTTTCGGCACTGTTGGCTCTGTTTAACCCGTATGGAATAAATACGTGATTGTATATATGACTGCCAATCCTCCACCGCTCGGCTGCCCAGGTGGTTTTGCCGTCAAAGACCCGATTACACTACACAACGAAGAATAACGTCCAAACCAAAGATCAACGAAGGTAGTAACTGTACAAAAAGATATAGCTGAGCAAAGGCTCGTCAGAATAACATAGGTATAGGCTACTTTTTATCCCGGAGTTCCCGCTGGATTGATAGCTTTACCATGCCGACGGCGCGGGCGGCCTTTAGTATCTGTATAAATCACAACAATACAAAGGAATTTCTCCCAGAAAACGAACCTGTCTAAAGATATAGCTGGGCAAAGGCTCGTCGAGTCGCGGCCGGCGTTCGATGAACTCGAACAGGTCCATACCTGCGCCGTGCTTCTCCATCACTATTTGGAAGTATTCCTCATATTCCTACCTATTTATACTAACATTATAAAGCTGAAGAGTCTGTTTTTTGGAATGCGCTAATCTCAGGAACTACTGGTTCGAATTAAAAAAATCTTTTTGCGTTGAATATACCATTTAACGAGGAAGGCTTAAGGCCATATAACATCACGCTGCAACAATAAGGAGCAAAGAAATAATGGAAAATGTGAAGAAAAAAAACGGGGGAAATTATAAATACATTCTTGAGGGCTTCAATGATGCCCAAAATAACTATTCCACGCGGACGAAGTCGCGGGCACAGCTAGTATCTCTATAAATCACAACAAAACAAAGGAATTTCTCCCAGAAAACGAACCTGTCTAAAGATATAGCTGAGCAAAGGCTCGTCGAGTCGCGGCCGGCGTTCGATGAACTCGAACAGGTCCATGCCTGCGCCGTGCTTCTCCATCACCATTTGGAAGTATTTCTCGTTCTCGTACACGTCTATCACGCTTACCTGAAACAAATTAATTTGCGCTCTAGATGAAGCATAAAGGTCTTTTAAGTTTAACCAACAAGGTACAGTATTACCACGTCATAATATTTGAACCTTATAATGACCTGCGCACGAGTCTAATTTTTGTATGGCGCAATAATATTTTAGCGGTTAAGCTTTTTCTCCATTTGAGCCTGCAAACTAAACCATCGGCTATTAGAAGCGAGATAGCAGGAAAACTTTGATTTTTAGATTTGAAGTTTAATATACTTGCAATAAGGTCGTTATTGAGTTTAGAGTCGGTGGTTGTCGAATATTACCGCAGCGACTCATCAACGTGGTAGTACTGTAAATGCGAGCAGAGTAAGTAGTAAACAGTTCGGCTTAGTGATAGAAGATTCTCAAGTTTATAAGCTTATCCCTTAGTTGCCGTTTACGACATCCATGGGATAGAAATAAAGTGGTCTTATCCTTTATTTCTCAAAGTTTAATCCATAAAGATAGTTAGATAAAAGTATATTTTTTATACTTACAATATTAGGATGGTTGAGTGAGAGAAGTAAACTGAGTTCCAAAGGCAGTCTGCGGCCATCAGGCGCGTCAGTCCAAAACTGAGCGCCAACTTTCTCCTTCAATATGAACTTGGCCACTGTTAGTAACCGATCTGATCGACGGTATGCCATTTTTACGCAGCCGTAGGCGCCTTTACCTAGAAAAGGGTAAAATTGTTGTAAGAAAACGACAAAATACATACATATAGTCACGTCTATATCCTTTGTGGGGTAAAAGATTGAAAGACCACGTTCAGCTTTATGGCTTTATGATGGAATTGAGATTCAAATGAGGTTGCTAGCCCATCGCCTACAAGAGGAATCGCAAGTTTATAAGCCTATCCCTTAGTCACCATTCACGACATCCATGGGAAAAATATGGAGCGGTTATATTCTAAAATGCCGGAAACCACACAGCAGAAATTAACGTAAAACTTGAAATGTAGTTACCATTTTATGAATCTCCACTCACTCACTCACTCACAGTATTGCTAACTGCGATCTTAGATTTTGGATTCAAATCATGGACAAAACATGCCAAGTAACACTTAACATACTATGATGACAACATAATTTATTTATTTAACACATAGACTGCCATGTCAGTCACCGGTGACTGACAGGTATATAATCTTTGTATTAGCAAATCTACTATGGCAGGCTACGTGTTAATAACGTAGAGTTTATGCGAACTTACCGATTTGCTTGAGCGTGACGTAATGTTTGCTATACTCGCCTGCCGTCTGTTCCTCCCCACACTGGCTCATGAGCGACATCGACTGAGGCCTACTGCTCACTGATTTGTTGCCCTGTGAAAATACATTTTATATTAAGTTGATGGTATGAATTTAACCTTTCTGGACTGTTAAGTGTTAAGTTTAAATTCACACCATAAACTTGTAGCGGAAGCGATGATTCGGCTCGTCCGTTAACAAAGGGAAGATCTTCCGCTAGGCTAGGTGTTAGACTGGGGAACCTTGGCTCCGACGATATTGAGTCGGAGGTTGTGATCTGTAGTCTATGGCCTAAGTAATGAGGTACAATATAGCTCACCAGCGCCAGAGAGTTGTCGGTGGAGGCGACGCTGGACGCGAGCGTGGCGTGGCGCGGCTCGTCCACAGACACGCCCAGCCACACGCAGCGAACTCTAGCGCCGCGAGACAGTTGCATGCTCGATACTGTGTATACCACACCTGGGGAGGATTATGGATTCATTTAACTACATATTAGAAAAAAAAAATGGTGTTGACAAAAATGAAACAACTAGAAAGTTAGAAGTGAAAGAGACCTATTGATCTAGTTCGAAGTTTTATAAGACAATATTACAAGACTTTGAATATACCTGTCTTTTGCAATAGAGATTCATAAGGCATTTATATATATATATATATATATATATATATATATATAAATATAAATATATATATATATATATATATATATATATATATATATATATATATATATATATATATATATATATATAGAGCAGTCTTTAGATTCAGCAGATTTACATACTCAACAATTAGTTGTAATTTAATAAAAAAAACCTAACTTACTGAGCTCTGTGCCGTCTCTGTGCAGCACCACGCCCCGGTAAGTGCCATCTCGTGGATAATCCGAGGTACTTTCACAATCTGCGCCTTTGTTGGTTGTATTTCGAGTTTGTTGCGGGGTAGAAGTGGTCACAAGTTTGCGTATTAATCGACTGGCCACGCACGGGGTTTCGGGCGCTTCGTCTGTGGGTAAAAAGGATCCATTAAGAAATCTACAGAGTTTATTATTTAAAATAATGTAAACGTAAAGATTTACATATTACGGGCTACTATAAAAATAAAGTGTATAAGATCTTTTACATATTTTGTGGAAATTTTCGTTATAAATGTAGGATCTTAATCTTTGGCCCGCAATACCCTTAGTTTGGAAGTCAATATAAATAGTATCCAAAGAACTAAAATATATCATGCCCTTACCATCATAATACTTTCTCGGCGCCGATTCAGTTTGCGTGTCCAGTTCGTTATCGGTACTAATAATACTGCAATTTCCATTATGTTTTGGCAGGTCCTCAATCTCACAATCAGGCGGCGGCATCTCGTTGATGGGCGTCAAGAAATCCGCGCTAGTTTCGTTCGAATCACAAAAATCTAACGACAAACTACTCTTGTCATCCCGCACTTGCCCCGGCAAATTATTCTTCAAAGATTTATATTTACTTGAATCGAACGACAATCGTAACGATGGATCGTTTAATCTAACTCTTGGCGTCGTCCCTGTCGGTGTGACTTCTTGCGAATGCTGAGACGTGTAGTAAATCGAATCGGATTTTTCAGATTGTTTAACTTGTTTCACAACTGGATTGCTTTGTTCCGATCGTAGTATGTTTTCCGATCTTGATTTTGAGATACTGCTGTGGCAATAGTTGTCTTCTTCTATCGAAATGCCGGACATTCCCGAAGTGACGTCGGGTAAGGCCGATATGTCGTTTCTTTGTTCAGTAGTGCTTATACTCGAGACCATGTCTTGTGTGGGAGTGGGGGTGTGTGTGACGAGCGAACAGGACTTGTCTAAACAAAGTGCGCTGGAGGATTTCTCTCTAGTAGTAGAAAGTATGGACGGTTGCACATTGAGCGACATACAAGCTGATTTCTGACTGCCGTTGAAAGCGCCGCACGAGTCTTCGTCAGTGTCGGAAGCTGTGAATTAAACAGTTTTAATTTGTTTTTTAATTCATACAAATAAAAATAAAATCTTTAATTATGGCGATCATGACGGAACGTCGCTGGCAGGATCGCCATGTGGGATAGTAAAAATAAATTTAATTAGTCAGTGTTTGACGAACAAGATAAGGGAATGATACAAAGTAATTTTATGGCATTAAGTCCACCTGTTGTACATATTACGTGTATAATGTTTAAATAAATATGTTATCAAGTACCTAGTTCTGTTTCTCTAAGCAAGTCTTAATCTTGAGCACTTTCTAATAAGAAAAATATATCAAAAACTTACCTGACCCATTATTGTCATTGTTGACCGGCGACAGAGTCATATCTCTGTTTCGGTCCGGCACTTTGACCATATCACACTCCCTACAAAAGTTCTGTATGACATTTTCAATATGGTGGCCGACGACTTCTGTGTGGGGTTTGCCGAATGTCAGCATGGCGAAGTGGTGGTTACATGCCGTGATGATGCCGTTCTCATCAACTACCAGAAGACCGCTTACGTTGTATGTAACCTATAAAATTGATACATAGTCTCAATGTTGACCGTTTAGGTTTTCTCCCACTGCTGAAAAAGGGCTTCGTCCGTAAATATATTTGTAGAGCACATGAAAAAGAAAATTGGCTTTATTTATCGCGTGTGATATATATGAATATCAATTTAACAATTATTTTAAAAAATCGGAAGCGCCTTAAATAGTGAATATAGAATAAAACACACATTGAGTGGGCCTCAAAGTTTCGAGACTTGCGTTACGGGATACAAAATCAGCGATACCATAATATTTAAAAAATATATTTATATGGAGTTGGATCTGGTGAAGTCCGCAGGGAAACGTTACATTGGGGTCGCTTCCAACAGAGCGAGGTGGAAATCATTGGGGGAGCAGTGGACGTCCTACGGCTGAAATAATTATGATGGAAGAGTTGGATGAAACATAATTGTATCAATGAAAACGCTTACCCTAACATTAATTTCGAACAGTTGCCTATCTTTAGCTGTCTTGATGGACGACCAAGGTGAGTTTTCAGTGTCTGCACGTGAAATCCATAGACATAGGGGAAAGCAGCCGCCTTCTAAAGTTCTACCTGAAAACGATAGTCTATTGAACCCACAAAATATCTTTGCAGAACTATATTATATGGTATTCTATAAGTGGAGTGACAGAGATATACATATGAGTGAGAGCATGATAGCAATATAATAGACGTGATTGATTTAAAGCGTTCTCAGCTAGCAAAACCTACAGTCTAACCTCATCATGTTTTTCTGGCTAGCTTAGCTTAACTTTTGTAAAAAACGATATTCTCCTATTTTCGAAGTCGGTTTAATTTCTAAAACCTTCTCTTAAGTGTAACAAACACTTTCCTGAAAACCACATCAAAATGGGTTCTGCGAAATGCAAGTTAATCGCAGACAAACATAATACACACTTTTTTTGGAAGGAAGTTAAGAAGGTAAACTCTGCTCACATCATACCTCAACGTGTAAGACTATGACCTTTTTAATAATTGAATGTGTATATTTTAATTAGTGAATAAATTGATCTTTTATTCTAGAAGTATGATCATTAACCTGTAGCCTTCTGTTTTGAAAAGTTCTTCGTGATTGGCGCGTCAATTGCGGGTAGTTGTATGGACGGTATCAGAGAAGAGATTGGCAATCCAACGAGTTTCTCGGTGCAGTCCGCTTGAAACAACAGGGCTGCGTCGTCACCGTAAACTGACACGATGAGGCCGGTGTCCGCTTCCACTGTTAGCTATAAAAATTAGAACATTTATACATACATACATATAATCACGTCTATTCTTGCAGGGTAGAGGTAACAGTCTTGAAGACTGAAAGGCTAAGTTAAGCTACAAGGCCTGATGACGGAATTGCGATTTAAATAGTGACAGGTTGCTAGCTCATCGCCTTCAAGAGGAATCCCAAGTTTATAGGCCTATCCCTTAGTCGCCTTTAACTACATCCATGAGAAATATATGGACTGGTTCTATTCCAAATGCCGGAAATCACACGGCACATTTATACATACATATAATTACGTCTATATCCCTTGTTTAATGTCTATATTCTATGTGTGATGTTTGCATAGTCCAAATGTATCTAACTTGATCTGTGACAGCAGGATGTAACGACCTACGTCATAGATATCTATGACGTAGGTGCGAAAAGGACAGACCATAAAATGTATGCATTTGACATCTGTCACTGAGATTAAATTATATTTTAATAACTAAATTGCGGTAATGGGTAATTTTTCATAGTTTTAGTTTTGAACATTATCACAGGCTTATATAAAACTAAATTATTATGAAGTGTTTTATTTATTTATACATATACATTAATGTATATCAAGGAAAACCGTAACTTAAATTATAGAACAATATTTTTATGTACAAATTTAAAAAAAAAGTACATACCAATATAAATAAAAATAAGATTACTTACAATAACACTCTTACAGTTTACTGGTTCGGCGACGACCAAGCACGGTCCGTCGCTGTCCAGCTGTCTAATCCATAGCGACACTTGAACCCCGATACCATCCTTAGAGAGTAATTCGACAACCTGTAACAAATACATTAGTGGATAACTGGCTTCATTTTGACATTACAATAAAAATGGCACACATAATCCTTTACTTAATACTTTAAATGCGAAAGTTTGTCTGTCTGTTAGTTTGTTCCGGTTTCACAGCTAAACCACTAGATCAATTTGAATGAAATTTGATATGCATATAGAGGGGAACCTAAACCAAATTGGATCATCGCACACCCAGTTGACTGAATTGGCAGTTTTCCTTACGATGTTTTCCCGTCACAGGTACATTGGTCACACACACAGTCACCTGGTTCTCAGTGACAATAGAGCATCACGGTAAAAACACACTTAGGGCTCCACTCCAGAGAGGCGAGAACGCAATCTAACGGCGGGACTAACGCTCAAAGGAAGAGTCTGAAGTTGTCAGTGTTGTGCCGATGACAGTGGCGTCAACGTCACGTGGTGTTGACGTCACGTGGTGGTCTTGGAAGAATTTCTTTACGATTGTCATATCACCTTTCCACTTAGGAGTACAATAGTGCCGTCTTCTGATGCGTCTCCTTCCTCTGGCTCTTGAAGGCTGAACGTCTTGCAGCTTCTCTTGCGCAGGAGATCTGAGAAACGGAGGCCACAGAGCTCGCCAGACGAGTAGCCCAGCAGTGAACATGCTTTGTTGTTCACTATCAGGATCTGGAAGTATGTAAATGTTTATTCAATATTAGTACATACAATCTATTCTATATTGCCGTATCAAAATCAGATGAAAATATTTGTGAAATGATTTTGTAAAATTTTATAACTTGGAAGATATTAAATGCTTCCTGTGGTTACATACATGGACATCCCTTAAACCTTTACAGCTAAGATAACCATGTTGTTTTACTTATATAATTTTAGATTTTCTTAAGGCTTTCCTTAACTCATTCAACATCTTACACAAATACCAGTAGGTCAATCATCATCTTTCATTGAGTCTGACAGACAAAATTCAGCTAAACTATATTATACATAGAAATCTGAAATTCGACAAGTATGTTTCTTGCCATTGAACTGTACAGCTATTATTAGCAGGAGACATTTTGTTTTTGGATTTTAAGTTTAATGTACTTGCATCTTAATCATAAATAAATAAATAAGGTTGTGAGTTTTCATTCAGCACTGAGGATTTTCCGAAATATTACTAGAACAGGAATTTAGATTTTACATAGGATAAAAATTGATCTTTTTACTTTAGAAGACTTCGGTTCAATTGTGAACACAGCCTTGCTCAAGTTGATGGTCTGCTGTAGCCGGTCGGTCTGCGACTGCGCCGGCGACCCGGTGACGTCACCGGACGCGAGAGAGCTATTGAATCGCAAGCCATTTGGACCGTCCACTAGAAAGAAGAAAAAAAAATACATAATTACAATAATTATAAACCAAAATTAGCTGTTTGTTCGTCGTTAATCATTCATTCCCACCTTTAATCCCTTCTCCCCTTTTGCAATGTAGAAAAAATAGAGCCTATGTTCTTCATCGGGTCTTCTGTACCTAATTTCGTCAATATCATTCAGTGGTGAAGGCGTGAAAGCGTAACAGACTCATAGACAGCTAGACATCTATATACCACATACATAGTCACTTTTTGTGGGGAGTTAAACACTAAATTTATTCTTCCATAATGTACACTTCTGAGAGAGAGAGAGAGGGAGAGGGAGAGAGGGAGAGAGGGAGAGAGGGAGAGAGGGAGAGAGGGAGGGAGGGAGAGAATGAAGAAATGAAGCATTCACTTTGCTTACCTCGCACAAGGTCTAAAGATGATTTGACTTTAGTAGGTGTTTCCAAATCCATCCTTATAGGTCTGACTCTGCGACTTAAACGTGGGAAGCTTTGATTGCCTTCAAATGAACAGCTAAATACATGGCGGAAGCGTGGTTGTTGCTTGACAGTTCTAAAAAACAAAGTTGACATAAATGTCAGTAGGTATGTATGTGTACTGTGAAGTATAGCTATATAAAAATTGTAATATTATACGTGTTAGATAAGACATAAATCTAATCAAGGTATAAAAGACTCAATTAATGATCAATATATTTATTTTAGCTTTTAACAAGTGTGAGTATTTTAACAGCATAAGCTTGGGCAGTATCGAAAATATATAATGAATTTAAAAAAGCAAAACAAAAGGTAAGTTCCTACCTTTTTTTTACCAACTTCTAAATGCGGAATAAATGAGTAGTAAGTAAATGTGAAGAAATGATGTGTATTAGGAAAAATAGCTCTCTTTCCTGTAACACATGTATGAAAAGTTTGTAGACACTTGCCTGCATTTGAAATCAACTTCTGAATATTTTTCTGGTGTAAGCAAAATAGGGCTGTCATTCCTCAAGTCATTGAGATCAAGTTTGGGTACAAGCTGTAGAAATATTTAAAAAAATACATTTTATTCTCTAATAAATAATCATTAAAATATTATTTTGTTCTCATTCCAACATTAACTTACAGGTCTTGGTGTAACATTCAGATGTTCCGGGGAATAAACATCGACGAATCGTCCCAATCTAGGTTTAACTGGCGTAAATCCAGATGTATCAGCAATATCAACCCTGCACACCAAGAGTTATCACGAAAAAATAACAAAAACCAAGTTCAATCACCAATCAAGGGCGCTTAAACAACTATTTATTTATCAATACCGCGAAAAGGTCTTATACACACGCGTAATGATTTATTTACATTCCATCAAAACTTATTTTTGGAAGGAAAATCAATACATTACAGCGCGCAAGTTCAAAAATAATTCCCGTAAGAAATGTCAACAATACCTGGTGTATTTTAGGAAGTCTGTACTCTCCATTGTTTTTAAAAATATGTGTGCCTGACTAGAAATAATAAAACGAACTTTATGGAACAAAAACAATATGGGAATGATTCTCTTCTCGTAATCGCCGTTGAAATAAATTCAGATTTTCAAATCAAACCAAACAATGAAACATTTGATTGTTTGACATTAACAGCTGTTGTCATGTCATGTCAAAAAGCTTAAAAATAACCTCAAAATATATAAAGAAAAATCGGTGAATAACATTTTTCTTTTCATCTATTTCGTAATTTAAAATAATTATAATGTGTAGGTATGTATTAAAATACAATTTTTGTTATATTCACATTCAAAGATTTTTATATTCCTGTTAAGATTTCCCTTTGGTCTGAATATTTTTACCACTTTGGTTTCATTTCCATGGTTTAGAAGCATTATGATTTCTAGTGTGAATCATGATTAACAGATGGCGTGGTATACAAATTCCATATTTTTTCGATACTTGTGCAATGAAATATTTATTGTAAAATTTGAATTTAAATCTGTTTTTAATTTTAGAAAAATGTGATATTAAGGAGTAAAACGAGCATTCAATATTTTCGTTTATGGGTATGCATGATTTATTTATTCAACAAATTGTGTAATACCTACATGAGGTTTGTAATGTGTTCTCACAATTCGTCGTGGCTGTCGGCTGGGAGCGTGGCGTCTCCTGTAATCCGGCTACTCGGAGGTCGGAATCGGAGGATTGTTTGAGGTCGGGAGTCCTGGTGCTGAGTGGCCTATGTTGACTGGACGTCCACACTAAGCCTGGTATTAATATGGTCTCCTCGGAGGAGTCTGAGGAGAGCAGGTTAACTAAGGAGGGGCGAACCGGGCCAGGGGGGACACCCAGCAGCCAAAAGTCTCCGTATCGGGCAGTAGTGGGATAGCGGCCGGGAGTGGGTGCTCTGTAACAGCCCGACCAATATAACCAGACCCGTTTCTTTTGCAAAGTTTTGCAATGAAAAATGTTGTAACTATATAAAAAAAATATAACTCAATTCTTTGTTACTTAGGCCTCCTGGGTTTACGATTTACAGGGACTATAAAAAAATCTAATAAACCTGTCATTAATTTGGTGGGAGTCCCGAATCTTCCTTAATTATAGTAATTTTTTCAGCTATACAGAATGGCATTAATTTTAATCATTGTGGTACTTACAGCACAATATGTGCCTTTTGTTCTAGTAATCTAGATTTTTCCTAGAAGGCAACGTTCCGGTCGCTGTCTGCACTTTCGAATCCCAAGGTCCCTTCAATCTACCAACTCCACCCATTTGACGTGAATTCTTGCTACTGCATTTTGTACCATTAGCCCTTGTGTTAAGAGTCACGATGGTAATTGTAAAATCTGATATAAACGGCGGTTAAATACTTCATTGTTGTTCTATAAATTGTACATATGTAATTAATGATTTAAGTCGAGTTATAGTTGAACGGTCGTTGGCTCACGGATATGTTTCTTGAAAGCAAATGAAGGCGAAAACTCCTACGTACCAAAAGTTAATAAAATAATCGTGCTAAATTAATTTAGCTTTAAAAGTCTCCCGTCTAAAAAGATATGTATTATAGGTAAGTGTTTTTTGTTGTAAGGATCCTTATCCTTATAGGCCAACAAGTAGTTTTTTATATAAACAGTTGTTTATTTCGATCGTTTTGGTCATAAGCGAAAATCGGATAAACTGGAAGAGGAAATAACATTCCGATTTCTGTGGTTAGCACAAACTTTTATTTTCTTTCTTTAGCTTTCTTACCAGTCTTCCATACTACAAATATATAATCAAGAAATTAATTTAAAATGCCGTGTGATTTCTGGCATTTTAGAATAGATGCGGAGTGGATATCTTTCCAATGGATGTCAAAAAAGGCGACTAAGGATGGGTTTCTAAACACTTGGGATTACCTTTGTATGTGAAGGACTAGCAAGTAGGTACCTATTTTAATCGCAATACCATCATAAAGCCATACAGCTGAACGTGGTCTCTCAGTCTATTCAAGACTGTTGTCTCTGTCTATCCCGCGAGGGATATAGACGTGACTATATGTATGTAGAAATTAATTTGTGTTCGGACATTCCTTGTGGACCAAGAGAATGGAACCAGTAACCTTTGGCTTTGCTTTGCTTTGGCATTACATTCACTAGTATTTTATGGAGCAACCATGCTTAACGACCTGAGATTAGGTCACAAAAACTTGCGAGGTAGTTTATAATTATAAAATAAATACAGTATAATTATAAAATAAACTAGCTGTCTCGGCAAACGTTGTCTTGCATTTTGTGAGTATGAAAAATACATGTTGGCCGATTCTCAGACCTACTCAATAAGCTCACAAAATTTCATGAGAATCGGTCAAGCCGTTTCGGAGGTACGTGAACGAACATTGTGACACGAGAATTTTATATATAAGATATATTCGCTGTGTGGTTTCCACCATTTTGGAATAGAACCACCCTATATCTCTCTCATGGATGTTGTAAAAGGCGACTAAGAGATAGGTTTATACGCATGGGATTCTTCTCGTAGCCGATCGTCTAGCAACTTGTCACTTTTTGCATCTCAATAGATGAAGGTGACTTTTCAGTCTTTTCACGACCGTTGACTTTGTTTAGCCTGCAAGGGATATAGACGTGATAATATGTGTATGTAAATATGTAAATTGACCGGCGTTCCGACTTTGCTTCGCAAGTGTCCTAAATTCTTTTTTATTTCATTTTTTATATCTACCTATTGATAACCATTTAATATCCGTCAATTCTTTATAAGCATTTGTTTGTTCTTATTTATTTATATATTTAAAACTTTATTGCACAAAACAAAAATGTACAAAAGGCGGACTTAATGTCGTTTGGCATTCTCTACCAGTCAACCAGCTGACCAAACAGAAAAAAACTTTAAGTTGGTGGTGCGAAAAAGTGCACATGTGTACTGAAAAATCAAAAAAAAAAATACTTATGGAGTTCACTTCACAATTACTTTTCAACATCTGGGATACAGTGGTGAACTTTATACGTTATTATTTAAGTACTAATACCACTTTCTGAATTCAATTCTATCATCATGCCATCCAGCTCAATGTGCAAATGTATAAAAGGAACACTGGGAAAAAATTATGTTGGTAAAAAAAAACGTACAGCCAGACAAAAAAGAACCGTGACTGATTGCAATTGGTTTCGCGCGAGAAAGTGTAACACGTGGTAGGCTGAATGGTATGCCTACAATAAAGAAAGTACAGAATTTGCTTTCTTTTTTTTTAAAGTTATAACGAACGTCTGAAGGGCACAATCGATTGTGAAAGTAGATCATGACAGTCGAAATATATGAAAGGTAAATAACGACTACTTTCATAGCCTGAAAATCACACATTTTCCCATATTATTTTCCCCCCATCAAAAGTCTAAAAACTAGGTCAGTTCTTACTATTTCTTTTCACACCAAGTTAAATATTATTCAGGTAAGTGTGTTCGTACATTATTATTTTAAGCTGGTCCCGGACTTTGGAACAAACTGCTGAAAATGTAATTGGGAATAAAATATGATGAGGGACAGGTGACGCCTGTTGTAATATGCCACATACACTGAACAATTTTATTACGGTAACGATAGCAATGTTATTACTGCTTTATGAGTAATAAAGTAACTAAATAAAATGTAATAGGTATATATATATATTTTTTCTTTTAAGAGTTCGTGCTATATGTGTTCCACTTGTTAAGGAGTGATAATTACATGATCATAATATGTCGCTATAATTCCTGAGCCGATGTTATTAACTAAATATTTGTTGTGAAATTCATGAATTATCCTTTAGATTTGCTTTCATAGTGAACGAATAGTAGAATTAACATTACAATGAGTAGAATACCTACATAACATATACAGTGAAAATGCCAGTTCTCGGAAGTAGTGTCATATCCGTACTCTCATTATTTTGTGAGAGATATACAGGTGGCGATTAAAGCTCTAAACTCATCAATGGATGAGCTTGCTTTGTTTTGCCGCCAAAAAGTGTAGGGGAAAACTTACGTAATTTGTATGTAGATCACTTTTAATTGAATAACGAATGCGGATGTAATACATACCGATGGTTTAATGTGTTTTGGAGATAGTGTAATCTCATTAAACAAGCACTAAATTACTTGTCTGTTGTGTAACGTAATTTTTCTCCTACAAATTCAAATGTATAAATGTTGATATTTGTTGCATTTAAAAGTCTTCTATGTGATGATTCAGGTAATTTTTTTTAAAATAAATCTATCCTAATAGGTTTAACATTTTATATTCTCTCGTCCACATTTCTATTCTATTTCTAAGTTTTAAACAATTGTGAAGGTGAAGTTATTGAAGAAATTGTTGCAGTGCAGTTTGTTACCACTTCTTCTGCACTGATACTTTGAAAATTGCAGTAAACTTAGTTTTAAGTAATTTATTTGACGTCTACCAATGTTGTGAAGCCAAAAGATATGACAAAAATGCGATGTTTGAAATGTCCGATAATAATAAATATTTTTTATTATTAAAATATATGACTATATAAAAATATTGTGTCACGATAAATGTGATTCAGAAAACATTTATAAATATATAACAAAATATACTTTGTTCTTAAAAAAAAATTGTACTACAATGTTGAGGTCCACGAGATTTATTATATTGCGCCTGTCTTGTATTGTAACAATAACAATAAAACGAGAAAGATATTGTTATAATCCTTTTCTTTTCTGCCTTCCTTCGTCCATATTAAAATGCGCGTGTTATCTATACTAATGTTATAAAGATGAAGAGTTTGTTTGTTTGAACGAGCTAATCTCAGGAACTAATCTCAGTTCGAATTGAAAAATTCTTTTTGTGTTGAATAGACCATTTATCGAGGAAGGTTTTAGGCTATATAACATGACGCTGCAACTTTTAGGAGCGAAGAAATAATAGAAAACGTGAAAAAAAGGGGGAAATTAATCATTCTTGAGGGCTTGAATGGTGCCCAAAATAACAATTCCACGGACGAAGTCGCGGGCACAGCTAGTAGGTACTAAAGTCCAAAAACAGGACTCTTTCACGAAGGGATAGGCAAAGACTACTTTCCACACGTCACGATCCCGCATATTTCTTTCGCTTAATCCACATACATCATTTTGATCTCGCAAGCTATTGCACCAAATACCCATTTGGGAGAGGACCAATTGGCTTTACACGCCACGATTAGGGAGAGTTTCTTGAAGGACAGACGCTTAGGGTTAAAAGTTACATGCCTCAATAAATTTTATTATTTTGTAATATTAAAACTTCGTGCTATTATTTTGTAATAATTTTAAAATTCCGAACAGCATTTCGAAAATTTCCTCATAAATAAATGAATTGAATAAAGCAATCAAGATACAAAAGATGGTTTACGCCATTTTTTCGCCTGCGGTGCATTACAGTGTCAATTGGTTAGCAAACCGATTAAATGCTGGAAAGTGAAGAATTAAAAATAATCTTATGAATTTCGAATTCATAAGATATCAATACTACCAATCGAATATTAAATAAAGAGCAAATATTGTTTTTATTTGTAACGATACATTTAACAACTGCAGGATCGATTTTGGTGACACAGACTACTTAGATTATATTTTGTTTATTTTAGTTAAATAAAGTGAGTATAGTTTACTGCTCATTTCTTTAGATACTCGTAAAAGTCTCTCTCATCTTCGTTTGTAGACATAATTATAATACTTTTAGATTTAAAATATTAAAAATGGCAGACAAAGTATAGATTTTAATATGTAGATGTAGTAGAGTTACCTATACTAAATTTTGATTAATTCTAAATAATTTTATTTATTTAAATTTAGTCCTGCACCAAAGATAAGAAGGTTGCAGTAATCCTTTCACTGTGGTGCAACGAAAGTGCTCTGCAGGTGCTTTCGAGGTTAAACTGATAACTCGGTTACCGTATTACGTGCTGATGACAATGTCACTGGTATTGAAGCAGTTTTTTTTTGTAAAAACTGTGTCAAAAAGTCTGATTTTCGTTCAAAGTAGCTGTTGCTGTTAAACTGCTGGGTATTTAGTGATGAAAAAGCGAAACCAAAATATGCTCTTTTGTTTTTTCCCACTGTAAGAATAATGACCTATCGAAAGACATAATTTTTAATTACCGTATAAGTCTAACCGTACAATGCACAAGAAAAGTTAAATTGCATATCAATAAAAAGATCCAAACAGTATAAAAAAATCTAGGTTGAAAATAATCTCCTTCACTTGATAAATTGATCGATATTGTTTCAAATGATTAATGGCTATCTCGAATCGCTAACAATTACTGGATTAATTAATTAAATTAATGAAATTACAACCACAGCAAAAAGGCTGCCTTTTGACCTCGCGTGCTAAACGTGCACAAGACTTTAGAGATAACAATGTGAGAACAATCGATAATGACAAGCAAAGATATGTAGTGAATGAAATAGTTGCGCTAATCGATTTTGACAATAATTAACTTTTGGCAATACATCTTGTTAGTTGCTGTTCTTACAAAATGTTTTTTTAGGTAGGTATCTACCAATACGAAAACGAGTTAGCTGCTTATTAAACTTAACTATGTTAGTGTCAAATTGTAAAGGAAATGACCGTTATAAATAATAAAATTCTTAAGTAATATTATAACTATTATTTATACGGATATGGTACCTATACAAATAACAAGTAGTTCCTGTTGTATAAAAAAGAAAATGAAGTATAGTTCGATCAACTCACCTATGCAAGTAATCTGGGTGTGCAAGTTAAGTCAAACACTAAAAAAATATGTTTTAAATTTCTATGAAAAAATGTTTTTCTCTATTTATATGGACTCAAATACAAATGTACCTACAATTTAATTTTCTACGACTTTGAAATATATTCAGAAAGCTTATTCCTCAGGCCATTAGGGATATCTTGTTACGAGCCACTATTGCGCTTAGAACCAGGACTCATTGCTCTGTCTACTATAATAACATTTATTTACCTACTAAGATTATTGTCAAGTATGCAGGCATATCAAAGGATTGCGAAGTGCATTGCAATTTATTTGACAATAAAACGTTATTGCGGCAACCTTATCCTGGGGTCAGACAATGTTGCCAGTATTATAGAGTCGCATGAAATAAATAAGTATAAAGTTTTTGTCTTTTACACGGTAGATTTATTTCTTTGTCTTTGCCCTATCCTCCCACGTCCTTTTAGTGATAAAGAATACTCTATATAAACATTGTTAGTTGTCATTATTTAAGTGAAATATTACTTTCGTGATAATTTATGTTGTTAAGATACAGGACATAAGAAACTTGAATACATAGCTCCAAAGCTTCGAGGTAAAAACGTAGAGCAATTATCTACTAGACAGGCTTACAAATTTTCTTCAAATAATTACAGCAACATAGCAGTTATGTTTCATAAATAATAATTAGGTGGCTGCACAAATTGTAACAATACACATTTGTGTCGACCATAGATAAGCAGCCTTGACTTGTCGCAACAAAAGCGAGTCATCGACTTTAGCGTGTCGAATAATCAATATTCGACTCGAACAAATATGTCGAATATAGTCGTGACGAAAACGGCATTGACTATATTTTCATTGTTTCGTTTGCTCCGGATTTACTCGAATTTAGGTCCAATAACAGAAAAACCGTGGGCGTGTCAGATTTTGGAAGGCTATCCAAACTTTTTACCATATTTTTTTAAAACATACATACATATAATCACGTCTATATCCCTTGCGAGGTAGACAGAGCCAACAGTCTTAAAAAGACTCATAGGCCACGTTCAGCTGTTTGGCTTAATGATAGAATTGAGATTCATATAGTGATAGGTTGCTAGCCTGTCGCCTAAAAGAAGAATCCCAAGTTTATAAGCCTATCTCTTAGTCGCCTTTTACGACATCCATGGGAAAGAGATGGAGTGGTCCTATTCTTTTTTCTTATGGTGCCGGGAACCACACGGCAAAAAAATTGTGCGAAAACCGCATGCGTTCGATTATTCAGTTTTTGCGACCTTTGTGATCGGAATCGATATGCGTATTCCATTGAACTTGCGATTTCGAAATTGCACTCATTGTCATCTCGAAAAGGTCACGCTCACATGTAGGTACACTGTCATAAAAATTAGACATGTAGTGATAAAATGATATGTAATAAGATCATAGGGGTGTGAATGGGGTGTCGAAATCAACTTTATATATTACGAGGGTTGTGAAACTTTCGTTAAATAATTCTGTTAGCGTGTATTACCCACATTACGTCTAACTTTTCACAAGCCTGATAATTGACCTCTTCAGACAATGTCATGTTTGTTTGAATTGTTTTTACCTTCGGCCACTTGAAGAGAACGTTTTTATTATACGAATTATTTTTTGATTATATTCGTTTGTACACTTTGGTGCTACTTACCATTGTATATAGGAACTATTTGTTAGTTTGTTATAGGTCAATTCTTAAATGACTGGAGCAATTTCAAACATTCTTTAACTTAGGCAATTGTAGTATAATAATTTTGTGCCGTGTAGTTCCCGACACCAATACTAAAAGAAGAATAGGACTACTCCATCTCTTTCCCATGGATGTCGTAAAATGCGACTAAGGGATAGGCTTACAAACTTGGGATTATTTTTTTAGGCGATGGGCTATTTGAATATCAATTTTATCATTAAGCCAAATAGCTAAACCAGGCCGATCAGTCTTTTCAAGACTGTTGGCTCTGTCTACCCCACAAGGAATATAGACGTGATTATATGTATGTATGTAATATTATTTTTTTTATACAAATCAAATATTATCCAGCAAAGTAACTCGAGTAAAAATAAGAACGCAACTTATTACGCTATGACAACAAAGAGAAGTTCTCAATACCTAGCACACTTGAAGTTGTAGAAACATTTTTATTCGGAGTTGGTATTATCAATTACAATAGCGGCCACTTAATTTGGACGAGACAATGGTCCATACAGCGTGAGATGAGACGGTGCAATTAGACACAATTTCGACTAGCTCCATTATACGACGACACACGATAATTAAAGAAATCTTGTATGCACTAAGAATAACCGGAAAACCGTGAGAGATGAAAAGCTATAGTTATTTAAATAACTTGAGTATTTTGACATCGGTAAAGTCAAGATTTATTTAACAGCTTACAACCTTAACTAAAGACTGCGCACTTAAGTTTTGACTTTTGAAGGGGATCACCATTCAAAGACAAAGAGTCACAATTCCATACAAAATTAGTAAAATAATGTATCTATTTCTTATATTGATTATTCGACACGATAAAATAGATCCTTTGAAATATCCTTGATTTATTTGTGACACTCTTAGACTAAAGAAACTTGCATATCCAAGCAATTGGATGTGTAACCATGATCCAATCTGGGTAAGGTTCCAGTCCAAAGAATGCAGAGTAAGACGGGAGTCGCTTCGTTTAAAAATCGAACATATTTAAACCAGGTTCGTATAGAAAGGCCCGCCCACTCCACTCTGTATAGTAAATTAGTTCGTAGTGGAACTAACGCTAACGTTAGGAGCGTGATTATAAATGAACAGTGGAAACATGCATTGCGCATTGCCAAAGTGTGTAATGTTGGATTTCTATTGTTATTGTGTCAATATATATGTTTTTTTTTCTGTATTATGCAGCGGTTTCCCATATTCGTGTGTAACAACGTAGTGAGGTAACGCCGAAGAATAGGGTATTATCAAATGCTTGTAATAGTGATTGGGTGTGGAAATCGCACTTGAAATGCCCAATTTACTGCATTGTGAAGTAATTAGATTGCTTTGTTGGAGATGCCTGGCAGTATTTGTACAAAGCGAACTTAAGAAATTGGGATAGGCATCAGCGATATGGGTATCAGACAGCCTCTTCTCTCGTTTTGTGACCAGAGTTGACTAAAATAAGGTCAATAGATTGTAGAATGCAACTTTAAGACAAACCCCTAATATGATTTTTCCTATTGTTTTATCTTTATATATTACTGAAATTTAGACTCCTATAACATATTGTAACGTGGTAGAACAATTTTTATAATGTTCGTAGAAGACTAGTAATAGTAATATTTCGAGTGAATAATATAAAAATGTATAATTCCGGAAATTATGTAACGACGAATCATTGTAAAAATTAAAATTAAATTTCAATTTAAATATCTTACCGAATCAATTCAGTTCTCTATCAATATTATTTTGTTAAAGCTGTTACTTCATCTTTGCTAAATCTTAAATCATGTTCTTTGATAATAAAGAAAAAACAATCATCGGAGACAACAATCGATTACGTGAACTAGATCACGAATCGATTCCGCGAATTTGTCCGAATATCCGAAATAAGATGTTCGCCTGTTATGCAACTCCGCAACGGTTTAGTTGTTAAATGTCGAGAATAGAGAAGAGTAGCTTGTCTGGAAATGCCGTCTCTGACGCTTCAAGGTAGAGGAGGGATGCTGAAAAGTTTTGACGGGTTTTGATGATGACAACCGGTCAAGATGGAGACTCAAAGGTTATAGAGCAAATACTTAAAAAATCAGAAGGACATTAGTGACTGTAATAACTTACCCAAAATAATTTATAGCTAGTTACCAATTTGATACTCCAAAAAAAGAAGCGTGGAAGGGGTGTGTCGTTTTGTGTACTCCATATTTTGTGAGTCGGCGTTAAAAAATAACAATGCCACAGTATCTGGCTCGTTACGTCCGGTTTGAAGAAGAAATCAAAGTAATTACTGTTTAATTTTGTACTGACAACAAGATAATTCAGTTCTGAAGATGGTGCAAACATATTTAATACCTTATATTAACGATAAACAATAATGATTGTATTACCTTACCCACTTGCCTACAAATCCACTAAAATATAAGACCACTAATAATTATACTTATCTACTCTGAGATTCTTATTATTGATAAAATCTTAACCGCAGCAAGGTTGCATGAAAAAGATTGATGAATTTAGATGAAGCAAAAGAAGTATTCAGGGTATGAGGCAAGTTGAAAAATATACCTACTAGACTGTCTCTCTAGTAAAGAGGCGTGGTCATATGTAATCACTCTAAATAGATTCTAGTCGTACATAGAACGTAGGTTCCCTCATAGAAAAGGTATATATTTCGTATGAATATTTTTATTAATACGATACCGTGTGGTTCCCGGCACCAATACAAAAAAGAATAGGACCACTCCATCTCTTCCCATGGATGTCGTAAAAGGCGACTAAGGGATAGGCTTACAAACTTAAGATTCTTTTTTAGGCGATGGGCTAGCAACCTGTCACTATTTGAACCTCAATTCTATCATTAAGCCAAATAGCTGAACGTGGCCATTTAGTCCTTTCAAGACTGTTGGCTCTGTCTACCCCGCAAGGGATATAGACGTGAACATATGTATGTATGTAATATTTTTATTTAACGTATAGTAAGACTCGCGTTTGCACGCTCAGCCATGAGAAGCTTGGGATTTTTCTTTTAAGGGGTCGGCTCGCAACCTATCACTATTTTAATCTCATTCTGCCACTGAACATCTTTTCAAGACTGTTGACTCTGTCTACCTCGTAACGGATAAAAATGTGATTAAATACGTATGTATGTATGTAAGACTAGAACCAACCAAAACCACACGGTGCTATTGCAGTACCTTATTTATGAACTTGAGATAACACGTACTCAAATAATAACTGTTTGGAGTTTAAATACATAAATTATTTAACTTATAATTTGAGAATAGAGGCGGTATCAACAATCACCTGGTTGCATTAATGCCCTTGAGCTATGCATTTGTTATGCACTAGCAAAGAAAGATAGTAATATTGTGCAACCCTAAGCCACGAACTACTTACATTGAAATTATTTAAAATAAGTAAATACTAAGTGTGCCGTGTGGTTCCCGGCACCAATAGAAAAAAAGAATTGGACCACTCCATCTCTCTCCCATGGATGTCGTAAAAGGCGATTAAGGGCTAGCAACCTGTCACTATTTGAATTTCAATTCTATCTTAAAGCCAAATAGCTGAACGTGGCTTATCAGTCTTTACAAGACTGTTGGCTTTGTCTACCCCGCAAGGGATATACACGTGATAATATATGTATATGTATGTATGTATGTAAATACTAAGAGCAGTTAACAAAATGTCTTCTTATATTCCCATAAATTTTAACGGATTTATTTGAATTTTGACATACGAGTAATTATCGTTTCGCATTACGTTTTACATGATACGAAAAATTATGCGGCCAAATGATTATGCCGATCTTCAGATTATGGAAACCGCTATTGGACCCACGAGGTTCAAAGGTACTTTGGAAAGGTTACTCTTTTGAATAGAACAGAAAAACGCTGTATTGCGACTAAAAGTTGACTTATAACATGAATAGGTGTGATTTTTAAAGAAAAAAAAATTCCTATATTCAATACTGTGTAGTTATTCAACATCATCGTTTGATATTTACGACTACCTGATATGAAATATGCAAACTTTAGAATACCAATAAGACGGAATTATTAAGTACTAAATATGTTTAGTATAAAAACACGTGTTTTTTTTAAATCAAAATATAGCCAATAAGTACTTTGGCAAAAGAGTGTTAACCACTAACACTGAGGTGAAGGAGGAGAACAACTAAGGTGCGTTCTAAGAAAGCGTAATGCACATTTTTAACACCAATCTTCATGTAACAATTGCCCATTTCCGAGTTATGTGCATGTGTATGTTTCCCTTCTACTAACATATAACTATGTTATACATACATACATATTATCACGTCTATATTCCTTGCGGGGTAGGCAGAGCCAACAGTCTTGAAAAGAGTGATATGCCACGTTCAGCTGTTTGGCTTAACGATAGAATTGAGATTCAAATAGTGACAGGTTGCTTGCTTATCGCCTAAAAGAAGAATCCCAAGTTTATAAACCTATCCCTTAGTCGCCTTTTACGACTTCCACGGGAACGAGATGGAGTGGTCCTATTCTTTTTTGTATTGGTGCCAGGAGCCACACGGCACTAAATAACTATGGTATATTACTACAAATAGTTTTTTAGTCTAAAAACAATTCTAGATCGTGGTCACAGACTCTCTTCAGATAGATTGGGATTGCTGGGACTAATGCCAGGAGTATGATGAAAATTGAACAAGTTGAACAACCTACGATTCTTTTATTATACAGGCGATGAGTAAATAACCTGTACACATAATTATTAGCTCTGTCTATCTCCTAAGGGATAAGGTCTCTATATAGTCTATACTTTGAACTTGTGGCTAACTGGCTATATGTTTTGTCATTGAGACATTTTTACGCAATAAAGTTTAAATAAACAATTTGACATACAAGCGGTGTGAGAAACAATACCTAGGTTAGGTATATTGTAAGTTATTTCTATTGAACAAAACCTAGTGCAAATGACGCCTGTTTGCTGTTAAACGCCGACAAAGGCGTCTAAGGTCATTTCGTGCATTGAAAATATGAAACTATTATATTATAAAAGCATGCCAGTCGTGTCTTTAGGATATTTAGGTTATTCGGTATCACAGAGCAAAGCGTGGGGCCTTCAGTGCCCTGTGTTTGGAACCTAACTCGTGCGTGCCGCAAGTTAGAATGTTGAGTTGGTCGCCCCAGGATATATTTAGTATGTACCTTACTTTTTTCACCTTAATAGAGACGCGTATATGCAATAGATGGTAAAAAAAATATTAAATAATGTTTAATAGTACAAAAAAGATTAAAACAGTCCATATTGTCGCATGCCAATAGTTCTTATTTTTTTACCTAAATAGAGATTCGTATTTGTAAATTACAGTAATGGACGAGATAAAGATATAGTTGTGCTATATAATTAAAAAAATATGATAAGGCTTTGTTTGTAGCTTGGTTGGGATTACGCTGAAGTGGCAATTACCAGAAAAAGTGAAGCCTGCAAAAGGTCTCCAAAACTTATTCAGACTCCACTAGTTATGATAATTCGTTACAAAAAATAATATAAATGGGTACTTCCTTATTATAATTTACTATAATTAATCACACTACTATTTTGTGCAATATGTAAGAAACCAACTATGTAATATGGATATAAGGGTTTTGAGAATACGCGTCTCGGACTAGCTCGGTGACTGGTAGCCTTAGCTATGTCACCCGGACCCGGTTAAACACAGTCGATAACGTTAAATGGAAAGAAAAAGTACATACACAGGTAGGTTTTAATGGATATTTATAACTCAAGTTAGCTCGTCTCTTTGTTCCGTTTGCAGTTTTCGGTCATCAAATCAAATGATTTTCGAAGCACGATATCAGCTTACATAACGGACATTCTTTTTTATTATATACGTTAAATATACTTATATCACAGAACCGGACTATTAAAACATCGCTGGGTTTATCTGATGATTAATGCCAGAAAATGTCCAAAGTAAGTAAACGAAACGACAAGTAAAAAGAAATCTACTTTTCTCCAATCTTAACATATTTTTTATTCTCTGTTTTAATTTCACACTGTGTCAATGTTTTCGACACATTTTTTAAATACGTTGGAGATTTAAACGAAACTACTTTGTTTGAAGGTTTAGCCATGCCGGCGCCGCAAACCACTGGACCATAGAAGTTAGCACATAACAAGGCTTAAGGACAAATGTATTTTTTAATTGACATTCATTTGTGGTGTTACACACTCAACTAAATAATTGTATCAATTTTTTTTAACACCAAACTTTTACATGAGGTATGATTATCATATCAAACATTTATTTAAAGTGATTTGTTTCTTTTATAACTATGTACTTACTATTTTCTTGTTACTGTGTAGATTTCTATGCAATAAAGATATTACAAACAAACAAACAAAACATTAACAGGTACACAATCAAGGCAAGGCTATGCTTTATCAGTGATGCATTAATCGATTATCAATCATCAACGCTGGCCAGCCCAAATGTCAAGGCTCTCCTACTGGACTTGTTAATATCACTCTATATGTCACTGGAGCAATGTATAGGTTAAAATTAGAAGTGAATTATATCGAAACTATAAAGTACTTAAAAGCGCCTTCTTTTACAGAGAAGTGGGATTGACGCAGAGGGATGAAGAATAAAGGTAGATAAGAATTAAGCTATATTGAATTTAATGTAATAATTAAGGTGACGCCGAGCTTGCATGAGGAGAGTTACGAATGTGCATAAAGCGAAAGAAGTATGCAGAGATCGTGGCAAGTGGAAAGTTGTAATCTCTGCCTACCCCTCCGGGAAAAGGCATGATTTTATGTATGTAAGGTGCTACAGGTAGCGTATAACTCTAGCGTCTTCGCTCGCGGATTATTCCCATCTCCTAAACAGTATTTTTGTTATGTATTTGTAGTAACTTTATTGCACAGAAATTTAACAGTTACAAGAAATAGTATAAAGTTAGAAAAGGAATTATTACTTAAGTAATTTCATGCATTTTTTAAGTCGGTTCCCTGTCTTAAATTAGTTCAATGTAAGACAAGTGCTTTTTTCTTAGGAATTTTTGATGAATTCATTATTACGCGGGGAACCCTCGTATATTTAAACAGTTAAGTACCTAATCATAAATGTAACTAAAACTAATAATAGCAAATACGGCTGTCCGTTCCCACAGTCGCGATTGAAATTAATTTGAATATAAAGGTCGCGTAAATACTGTACCAATTGTATGATTAAGCTCACAGATAGCAATTCAATTGCCAAGTCTCGGCGTCCAGGGTACAAATCCTTGGTCACGCACGCATTCGTTAGACTTAATAAGGTAAATTGATCGGATTTATTTTAATACGTATGGAATTTTGTACTTCTAAAATTCTTAACTAAAAGTTAAGTAAATTTATTGCTTTCATCACATACATATAAGGTCCTCTTGAGTACTGGTGATGTCCAGGTTTGATCCCTTAGTATGTAGTGTAAAAGTAACATTCCTGATTCTTGTTCTGAGTCTTGAATGTTTATCATTATGCGTAACTTTATTATTTTTTTAATTAAGAAAATTAAAATTAAATTGTTACACTTGCTGTGGATGTCGTAATAGGCAATTAAAGGACATAAGTGCGTCATAACTTCCCGTCAAAAAAGCCACAGGATTAATTTTGAAACCGGATTTCCCTATCTCTGCGTTATGATGTGATATTTTTTATTCATTTCCTGGCACATGTGATCAAGTATGAAATGTGATCGTTTCCTTGACATATATTTCCTTCAGCAAATAAGTTACATTTTGAATGAAAAGGATTACGTAAACGATTGAACATATAATAAAGAAAATATTTTCTTTTAATATTAAAATGTTATTGTATGTTATGTACATTTACTATTTTTATACAAAAAAAAATAATAGTTATGGGACATATATACAAATATCTAATGCTACAAAACCGTACCTATCAGCATTTTGAGTACCTTATCTTTTAAAAGTATTTATTTGTCCGGTCTAAAAAGTCTAAACTCTTTTAGTTAGTAAAAGTAGGCAAGGCGAGGAATCTTAATTTTCTTTGTATCAAATATATGTAAAATTCTCTTTTGAACAAACACGACTTATATTTTTAAAGTAATTAACATAATAAAATCGTTTCGATTTCCCAATACGAAAAACACAATCGATCAATCGGGCGGGTCGGGTCAGGATCGATTATTGTTAACAATCCATTATGATAACGTCTGGCTGTAATGTAACAATTTACACTGGTCGAGTAGAAAAGGCGAGTTGTAACGAAAATAATTAGATTAGAATCCAAATCACTAATATAGCGAATTTTAAACATAAAACCACTGCTCTTTTTCTTAGAGTTTGGCTAAAATTTCAAATTTAGAATTTTAACAATTGAATTAGGCTAAAATTCAAATATTAATAGGAATAAGCAATTTTAATCGGTAATGTGGAAAATAATATAAGAAAATTTTGGTGAACTAATTAAATATAATTTGTTTCTTTTAAAATAAATGGTGGTAATGAAAGCATGAGCGAGTATGATCGAAGGTGAAGCCAAATAGTGGCAATGGCAAGTGAAACTCTGCCTACCCTTCCGGGTAAAAGGCGTAATTTGATGTACTATATTAAATTTTTTTTGTATGCCAGACACATTCAGCCGGCATCGATTGATCGCCCAATTTGAATCGCATATTTTGAAAGTTCACGAACAATATGGTTGATATTGGTCCATTGGACGGAGCCCTGCTATGGAAATGGTGTCGAAATAGCGTGAAATTTTATTGCGTTTGTGCGACAATTTGCGACACGACATTGCATATGTTAATTATTTTTTACTTTATGGTATCTGCGATTTATATTGACATGCTATTACGTGAATACAATATTTTTGGAAAAATAAATATCTTAATTTATATTACTTATTATATTATAAAAATAATGTGACTTTTTTTCTCAATGAACACCGCAACCCATTCGATGATATTAAATAAATAAATAATAATAATAAATATATACGGGACAAATTATACAGATTGAGTTAGCCTCGAAGTAAGTGCGAAACTTGTGTTACGAGATACTAACTCAACGATACTATATTTTAGAATAAATACTTATGTAGATAAACATCCAAGACCCAGGCCAGTCAGAGAAAGTTCGTTTCTTATCATGCCCTGGCTGGGATTCGAACCCGGGACCTCCGGTGACACAGACAAGCGCACTACCGCTGCGCCACCGAGGCTGTCAGAGGCAAAGATATTGGGCACAAAGGCACAAAATTATATCTAACATAGGTATCTTTTCCTGACAATTGCCACGGGATTTTAATATAAATTTAATAATGCATTACACTTTATACAACGTAAAGCGACTAATATTCAGTGCAATTGATTTATTAAAGTGCTTGGTGGGCGGGTGTGGGCTTATTATAATAATAATGATGTACTTTTAGTAACCAGAATGACTTCGAGTACATAGGCGGCAAATAAAGGTAGTATAATTTAATATAACCCTGAAGTGGGTGGCTCGGGTCAGGCAGATTTAATGTAATTTTATGCTATTTATGGAAAATTAATTTAGGAAATCCGCAGTACTATTCACGATTATTCATACTAGACTAATTAAAATTATCTCTTCATCACAGCGATTTCATAATTGCATATTCTGCTATTCTGAAACTTGAGGGTCATTAAAGACTGTTGAGTGATGCCTTTATTTATTACCTCGTCAGAAAAATATTCACTTTCAGGCGAGGTAATAGGCGAATTTAAATAAAATTTTATTTATTTTAGGGGCGGCTGTCTGCCTTAAATACAAGACATGTTTGTTTGTTTTAAAATACTTTATTGTACATAACAATTTTTTAGTAGTTCATAAAAATACATTAAAAATAACAATGCACAAGGGCGGACTTATCCCTGTGAGGGATTTCTGCCAATCAACCAGTTCATAGATATAAGAGTAAAAAAAGTTATTTAGTTGAAATTCAAGACATAGGTCATAGAAAATTCAGGACACGTCTTCTTTAACACGAAAATCAGCTTCGGAATATGTTTTGTTGGAAGAAAGATTTACACAGAAGTAAGCATGATTCAAAGTGTAACACAGATTTAATTCTTTTATCTGTGGTGATCAATAGAGGTAACAGGTTCTAGGGCGAGGTGAATAATCATCCGTTTGTTTGTAATATCTTTATTGCGCAGAAATTAACACAGTTACAAGAAATAGTACATAGTCATAGTCCGTCGTTAAACTCTGAATACAAATTGAAATAAGATCCTCTTTTCAATAAAAGTACTTATTGCCTAAGTCAATTTTAAATGAATCCAACAAAAAACCAGTCTACTGAATCACAGAATACGGTCTGAGCAATTTCCTTTGCCAATTCAATAAATGTCAACATTCCATTTTTGATTAATTCACATTATTATTGAATGCTTTTTGAGTATCATAAATACTTATTTCCTTCATAAAATAGTTTAGAAGATTGGCATTTATATGGCCATATGTTACGACTAACGACAAACATGGTTGTCTTGTCCTGCTCTTTTTTGTTTGCTATTGGACGCTGACCTTTAAAATAATAGATATTGGTCACTCTCAGTGAGAAAAGGATAACAATAGGAAGTATAATAAAAATCATTATTCTCTGGTATTATCTGTAACTTAAATGTCAGGTGTAGAATTTGATCTGATTATCAATAACCATTTCCTTATATGAATATACAAAGATTATGAAGCTGTAATTGTTTTTCAGTGTCCAATTCTTATGCTAATGTTCGCATAAAATAAATGACTTTTTTATCAGTACTGTTATAATCTACAGAAGTATATTTATGTGATCCAGCGAATATACTATACCTACCATACAAGTTTATAATACTTTTTTGGACTTTACATAAATAGCCACTTACAATCAAATAAATTGTTGACGTATAAATTGTTTCAGAATAAGGACGAATGTCCCATTAACCAGTGACGGTTGAATAAATATAAATACAAAAAATATTATATAATATATCTTAAAAAGCACTCACACAGAAATTAACGAAGCTATTTTAATGCTTATTTTGATATTAAGCTCTTATTTTATTTTAAATTGTTCTGGGTGTTGGATGTTTATTAATAAATAAATATGTTAATAATATCGTTGCTAAGGTAAGTATCCCATAATACAAGTCTCTTACTTAAAAACTATCAATCGGTGTGATGTGCATCTCTTATTTCTATTTATTCGGACGGTAGTCCTAAACATACATACATATGGTCACGTCTATATCCCTTGCAGAGTAGACAGAGCCAACGTTCAGCTATTTGGCTTAATGATGGAATTTAAACTCAAATAGTGACAGGTTGCTAGCCCATCGCCTAACTAAGAATCCCAAGTTTGTAAGCCTATCCCTTAGTCGTCTTTTACGACATCCATGGGAAAGAGATGGAGTGGTCCTATTCTTTTTGTATTGGCGCCGGGAACCACACGGCAGTCCTAAAACCTTAGGATTTTAGGTCCAATATTTTTTAGAACTCCTCACCGCTTCTTCGTTACATATAGGACAATGTGTATGAGTTTATTCTATTCTACTGATTCATTTCTCAACAATCCATGTTTCTCTAACCTTCACAAGTCAAATCATAGTAAAACCTCATGGTATTAAAGCCCTCAGGTTACCACTCAACACCTCTTAAGAACCGCAACATAAATTATACTTTTGACATTGTAGGTTAAATCGCCACAAAGAAATGCCTTGACTACTGACATTTGATTTTTCTATGCAATTAAGATCTATATAAGTTAGCCATTAAAATGTTATTTATCATCGGCATTATTCCTGTTAACAGCGACTAATGAAGACTGGTGAATACGTGAGATGTTGTTACGGGGTCAGGAACTAATGATTTTTATTTATAAAATGCCTGAGTTTGTTAGAATTTAACAAAATGCTACGCAACATTTTAAACACATTTACATACATATAATCACGTCTGTATCCCTTGCGGGGTAGGGGTAGCCAGCATTCTTGAAAGACTGACAGGCCATGTTCAGCTGTTAGGCTTAATGGTAGAATTCAGAACATACCTGAAAAATAGTCGTAAATGATTTCGATTAATTCTTATTTGTGATATAGACCCTCCCTCCTCCCTCCTGTTTTTTGGTTGCTACTGAGAGTTAAATTTCTTATTCCATCATGCCATAAGGTCTATCTATGTATGTCCGTAACGAGCTTTTCATACAATAGAATAGACGTATATAGGTAAATCTTAGGGTTGCCAAGTTGTGATACGTAATGGCCGGACAGTCTTGTAAGTTTATTTTTTATTTGGCATGAAAAACCGGACATCTATTGTTGATAAATTGTAATTCTTCGACACGTTGCTTAGTGACCTTGCTTAACGGAATTACAATTTTTTAATCGAGCTTTTTTCTTCAGGCGTTATTTCGAGTACATCCTCACATCTCTGGAGAGGAGTCTGGGGTGCGCCATTACGCTAAATCAGGTACTACTCCTGTCCGGCCTCTCAACTTTTGCAGAGAAACATCTCTATTGGATCATAGTAAAAGCTAGAAAAGATGAATGTTGTTATGCCCTTAGTTGCCCATTTCTGACCTACATAGAAACAAATGGAGTGGTTCTATTCTAAAGTTCCGGGAACCGCACGGCAGATGTTTTTGGTCGCATCTATTGATTCGAAATTCATTATAGATCGAACATGGTTATGACTGAAGGGTTGACTTAGCAAAATAAAAAGGCGGACAGGCCGGCCACCGTAAATTTGGGCCGGACTGGCAATCTAAAAGCCTGACTGTATCTGGCTTTAGCCGAACGTGTGGCAACCCTAGTGATACGTGTATCTTCAAATTCGCTTCGGTTACTCAATACCGTATTATTTGGTGACATTTGATGCGTCGCATCGGTGTCAGTGGGTGATTTGTGGTAAAATTGTAATAAGTATTATCTAGTGCATACCTAATGCTGCAGTTCTTAGTATATGTATTTTTTATCAAAGTAGTACCTACTATATTTTAGGGGGTATATATACCATTAGAGTAGCAATAAATTCTCTTACTTTGTCCATCGGAAGTAATACTAGTAGTATTTAATCTGTTCCCTAGTTTATTTCAGCCATATTTCAAAAGTAATTGAGCAAAATCTAAAGACATTTTAAACTTTCTGTATTCAAAGTGACAAATACAATATTCGTTTGTTTGAGTATTTTATTTAATAAAGCAGCCTTTTATAATTGCTATTGCTTATTAATATTCTGTAGTGCAATAAAAGATAAACTATACAAATTAGTCATAATCTTACGAAAATTACAAGTACAATTAAGTCACTTAAACTTATTTAACCATACCTTAGTTTAGGAATATATCAAGTTATTTACACTAAGTACAAAGTTCCACACCTTAATAGTGTTCTGTGGGAATTCAATCAAGATAGTGTCTGCCGACAATTTCAAGGCTCCGAACATGGGCTTGCGGTCTCCTTAGGCCACAGAGCTAACTCCTTTGTTAGAAGGTAATTTAGACCAAAATTATGGTAATACCTTGCGCACCAGTGAAGTATACTTCATGGAGTTGATAATGTGTGTAGTTGCAGCTGGCATAAATGGCCAACTTTAATTTCAAATGTCTGGGTCTAGAGATTTGAAATTTAATTTTTAATTTTTTTGAATTTTCCGCATGAACGAAAATAAACAGGATTTTTTTTACACTGGAAGAGCCTTCATGTATATGGATGGATATAATATTATACGGTCGTCGCCTCTATAGTAAAAGTAGTTCAATAACAAGGAGTGAGCAATGAGTTTCACTAATTTGTCTTCTGTGCAAATATTATGGTGTTGCTAAAATTTAGAATTGTGTGTGACTTAAATATTCATATTATGTCTTTTCACGGCCATATTTGTAAACTATGACTAATGTGATACCTAAAATAATTTGCATGCTTAAAAACAGCAGTTATGTCCTAATGATGCTGAAGCCATACATGATTTTTTTTTATTAAACGGTACATAATGGAAAGCTGAGCGTGTTACGTGACACGAAAAGCCACGTTCAAGACTGTAAGACCACGTTCAGCTGTATGGTTTAATGGTGGAATTGAGGAGATTCAAATAGTGACAGGTTGCTAGCCCATCGTCTACAAACCCCAAGTCTATTAACCTATTCCTGATTCGCCTTTTACGACATCCATGGCAGAGAGATGGAGTGGTCTTATTTAAATTGTTTAATGGAAGGTACTTACAAAATTAGTTTTCTTAAAATTTTAAATTTGTTTTATCCCGATAAATATTATAAATGCGAGAGAAAGTTTGTTTGTTACCCATTTGTCTTTACGAGTCGTCTACTGAACAAATCTTCTCGATATTTCATATAAATATATGATTAAGATTTGGGAGAAGGATAAAAGATACCTTTCATCCTGGTTAAAACTATAGTTCCCGCGGGATCTGCATTCTTTTGTACCTAGGTGGTGCTAAATTCGCGCGGGTGAAGCTACGGGTAAAAGCTAGTCCTGAATATTCCTTGCTAGTGCCAGCTTATCTTCACAGTTTACAAAGGCAAGGCTCATAAAATGTGGATACGTCTTTTTGTATTTAATTGTCTTTCAAGATTTGACGGCCTCTATGGCGCAGCGGTAGTGCGCTTGTCTGTGACACCGGAGGTCCCGGGTTCGAATCACGGTCAGGGCATGACGAGAAAAGAACTTTTTCTGATTGGCCTGGGTCTTAGACGTTTATCTATATAAGTATTTATTATAAAAAATTGTATCGTTGAGTTGGTGTCCCGTATAAAAAAAAAGATAAAATAGCTTGTAAGGAATAACGGGGCCATAAGAGTGAGTGTGTTATAACTGAGTACTCTGAGTAGTATGCAGTTTCTTAATTAGCCATTTAAAGCGGTCAGAATCTTTTCAGGAAGCATAACTTGGACTAAGACTTGGAAGTTGACCCAAAACTATTTTTTGTCAGAAAAGCAATTTCTTGGCAAAACTATTAAAGAAATAAAAAAAAATGTATAATATTTTTTTCTAATGCTATAAAATCTAACTGAATTCATTTGGCCAACTTGTTCTTTGATCTCCATACTTCAGCTACCTATTCTAATTTTTAACTATACCACTCAACCACATAATTTTTCAAAGCTTCCATCTGGCACAATTGTTATGATGACAGTTAATTAAACAAGTTTAATGACGCGAGAGGGCGCCATAATAACCGACTTACGACAATGTTATTTGTCAAAGAGTACATTAACACTGTGATGAAAACTAACAGTGTAACACATAAGGTATTGTCGAAACAACAAGCTCTCTTTTACATTATACATAGAGCGCGCATCGCAAGTGGGGAGGGAAAAGTAGGTAAGTGGACCCCGGGTCCCGGGGGGGTATTGCTGTGGCATATAGGGATTTTATTAAATCTTTATTGAAATATTTAGGGAGAGGCATATAGACGCCATTTCGGCGATTTAAGGAGCGCATTACATGTTTTATTTTTAAAAATAAATAAAATTGTATTTTGTTTAATACCTAAGTATAGCGTATTGTAATTGATTTATGCCGATATATTCCAGCCGATATTATGCAATAGTTATTATGGATAAGCATATGGACACTTCTGTCCACTAGAGATTGGTAAAGGCCGATTATTAATCGTATCCATGGCGCACTCTAGTTAAAACATACACAATCTATATTACCTCTATGTAAAGTAATAATTAAGCAATTCATTATCGCTCGCCTAAATCTGAAACTATTTCACCGCTGTTCAAGATCTACATTATCTTATCTTTTCCAAAGAAATTCTTTAAGAAACATGGTTCAAGTTACATTGGACTTGGGCACCACGTATCATGTACCTATTATCTTTTAGTTATTCAATGAATATTTTAAAGATCTTTTGTTATAGTTCTTACTCTCTTTTGTTATATGCAATTAGTTGTGAAAAAGTGCTCACATTTTAGCGGTTGCTTCATTGTTCTAGTCTAGATTTAAAAAAATAAGATTTTCAATAAAAATTTTAGAAGCTATTGGGCACATAGAGTTGTATCATCACAAATAAAAATAATATTTTTATTTATTTTATCATTTTATTTATTTATTTTTTACACTAAAAAAAGTGTTATAATAACATTAAACTTTCTATTGCAATAGCTTATAGTTATGTTGAAAAATTGTTTGATTATGACAATGCGAAAGTAAGGCATAGTTTATAAAGCAATTTCGATAAAATACGGCCTTGAGTGTATTGCCATTTTAGTTTCTCAATAAATAAGTTTTTGCACACGTCTTAAAAATACAAAGCCTTATTATCGTACTTATTTGCATAACAGTAAAATAATGTTGATTTACAGCACAATAACACAAAGTGAATAAATTTTTTAAGAGGTGGAGTGTCAGAAACCACACGGCATCTAGTAAAACAATTAATTACATTTATTATGTTTGTTTTAGTTTAATTAGTATTTATTCAACGCAGTATTTAAATATCCACTAAATTAATATGATTTAATACGGATTATATACTTTTTATCCTTTAAAGTAAAATAAATGTATGTACATAAATTAAAATTATTATGAACGGAGGTTTAGTATCCACGATTGTTCGGACACACACATAATTCTGGACTTAAAATATTCATCAGCTCGTGCTTAAGATCCGTGTCCGTGAGGCTTTGTCACGGAAGTTGCGTGGGACAGGAGCTTTAAGCCGGAACAAATACTTACTTTAAATTATACTAAGTAGTAATTATGAATTTAAATTATTCTGATCGCAAAAGCTTATACGAAGCAGTAAATTAAAAAAGTCTCGGTTTAAGTCTCAATAGCTTTCTCACACGTCTGAAGAGGAGCCCTGGGTGTGATCGTAACCATTATCCTGAACCGTTTCCGTTCGACAATTAGCGCGATACGAAATATGCATAACGTAACGTATTTGGTTGTAGTTTTGTTTTGGTTAATACGTTAAATTTACCGCGATTGGCCCCCTGGATTGGGCAAGTCGGGTTTTAACACAAAGCGACTCTCGTCTGAACCTGGTCTTTCGTCGCCTTTTACGACATCCATGGGAAAGAGATGGAGTGGTCCAACCTTTTTTTATTAGTGCCGGAACCACAAGGCACGGAAATAATTCTTTTATTGATTTTAATTATGGAAGGAAAAAGGGATACCTTTATTCAGCAGAAAGACGAAGCAGCAATATTAAAAAATAACCTAAAAAAGATAAATATCTAGGTTTACATGATAAGCATTAATAGGTCATAGTGCAGGAGGCGTTTGGAATGCAGTTCGATTAGATATCACGTTCAGCGTGACGCGTGTTCGAAGCGCGAATTTGACGGGCAGTTTCCGCGTTCGACGCAGCGGGGCGCCACTAGTCAAAGTCATACTTTGCACAGATTATAGAGCGTAATTTAAAACCTTGTATAACCCAGATCCATATAAGGAAAGCTTGATTGACTGAAAGATGTATTACTGCTCATACTCAAGCAACTGGATGGATTTATTAGTTGATATATATCTATTCTTTAAATCTCGACGGTGAAATGCTGAAGTGTAGTTTGTCCCACCACTTTTTCAACACTTGCCATTTGGTAGCATTAAGGAAGAAAGTTAAGTTATGTTAACGTCATTATGAGCTGAATATATTTATATCTGTAAACGAATATTCTCATAATTTAGGTCTGACCAAAACACGTCAAATTAGCTCTTTCACCATAAAACGTTATGCGTGAAAACAATTACAATACGCGGCTCATTACGCCCCAAATATTCAAACAGTATTACACATTACTCGGCGATACCTAATTCGTGCGTTAACAGTCCGGCTTGCGCCCGCGCAGTCGGCCTTGCGAACGACCTTTACTAACCACCGGCCGTTTTCAACTTTTACCGACAACTTCTGTTTTGTCACTGGCCGTTTATCGGGGCAATTGGTTATTACAATTATTATTACATTATTTCTTTTTTTGGCTTGTGAAACTGGTTGGAATTATTTATATGTTTTTCTATCGGTAATAAAAATACACTTCACATATAATGGTTTTATTACCTAGCCAATAGTAACAAGAATAACGCAGGTAACGGTTAGCGTGATGGCATATTGATGGAACTGATACTCAGTGATAATGACAGCTTTTTAGTCATCCTGAGTTATCAGTCTATCCCTTGCATTATATTACAGTAAAAAAATACGGATATTTTAGTTTACGCGGGTGGAGATGTGGGTGGAGCTACCTTAATTCTGATACATACCTACATATAATCTCGTTTTAGACATACATATATAATATACATACATGTAATTACGTCTATATTACTTGTGGGGTAGGCAGAGCCAACAATCCTGAAAATACTTAACGGCAAGGTTGAGTTGTATGGATTTATGATGAAATTTAGATTCAAAAAGTGACAAGTTGCTAGCTCATCGCAAATAAGAATCTCAAGTTTGTAAGCTTTTCACTTACCACTTCTGAAGTCTGTTTATACACCGATGGAAATTATAGGCGTCCAACGTAACGTTTTGCCGTCGTCGGCTAAAAATAAGATCTTAGATTACATAACAAAAAATGATCGCATTACGTTCGGAAACCATCTATTACATCTAATTTGACACCTCTGTTATTGTTGATATTTATTTGATATCTCATTGTGTGACATAACAATGATAATTTGAACTTAATTGAGCTGCAATCTGGTTATTAGAATACTAATATGGTAGATGGTATTGTATCCGCATACCGGAATTAATTGGATTAAAGAATTAATGAAATATGTAACTAAATGTACGAAATTTGACGGGCTTTGAAGCACAATTGCGGAGGGTGTAACTTGGAAGATAAAAATTCATCGTGCCTTTATTCTTGTTGTACATAAATATATAAATAAATAAAATAAAAAATAGGCCAAGTTTAGCTGTTTGGCTTAATGATGGAATTGTGATTCAATAGTAGGTATATAGTGACAGGTTGCTAGCCCATCGCGCAAAAGAAGAATCCCAAGTTTATAAGCCAAACCCTTAGTCGCCTTTTACGACATCCGTGGGAACGAGATAGAGTAGTCCTATTATTTTTTCTGTTGGTGCCGGGAACCACACGCCACTTAGTAAGAATTAAGTAAGTTGTAAGAATAAAAGGTTAAAAGTTTGACTTCCATTTCTGTCAGAAAATATCTGATGTAGATTAAAAGTGATATTTACTCGTATCTTAAAACGTATTATTAGTATCCTAACAAAATTACGCGTTATTGAAACTACACACAGAAAATCTAACTTTTTCAAACAATTTATTAAGTATTCCATAATAATTACACTGTGGTTACTAATTAAATATAATTTTCAACAAGGTTGTGGTTTTTTTCTACTTTGTAACACGTATTTGATTGAATTAAAGAGATTAGAGCCATTTGAACGAACTCAACGTGGTTACAAAAACTGACCTCTCTTTGAAATTACTTTGTGTGATACAGTTAAGTTTAACCAAATCTTATAGTTTATTCAAATAACATAACTTGTAACTTTGTAACTTTTTAGTAGTGAATTAAGTTTTAAAAGCTACTAAAAATATGATTAGTCGTTATGTTGATAACAGATTGATAGCTTGATAAAGTTTCGAACCCACCCCTGGCTGTTCACCGCTACCTTCGTAAGGAAACCTGACCCATATCAGATTATGTTTACACATCCAAGTGTCATATCAGATTATATATCATTAAGTCAAACAGCTGAACGTGGCCTATCAGTCTTTTCAAGAGAGCCGGCTCTGTCTACCCCGCAAGTGATATACATATATGGGATTATTTGTATGTAGGTATATATCCAGTTGTCCACCGTAAGATTACCCTAATGTTATAATGATGTGAATGTGGAAGAATCGAAAGAAGAATGCATGAATCGTGGCGTGGTTTCATGAAGGTATGTGAAAAGCCGATTATAAATAAATATATACGGGACAAATTACACAGATTGAGTTAGCCTCGAAGTAAGTTCGAGACTTGTGTTACGAGATACTAACTCGACGATACTATATTTTATAATAAATACTTTTTATCTATATAACATCCAAGACCCAGGCCAATCAGAAAAAGTTTTTTTCTCATCATGCCCTGGCCGGGATTCGAACCCGGGACCTCCGGCGTCACAGACAAGCGTACTGTCGCTGTGTCACAGAGGCCGTCATTATATGAAAAATGTACGGATATGGATGTATGTATACTATACAAATGCATATTTCTTTTCATTGTTTTATTTTTATCGTAATAACAGAAACGAAACAAACTATATCGTTTTCATTTCAATGGTGGCTTGAAATGGAAAGTGTACCGCGGCCCAGTTTGATTTTGGCGGCGGTGACGCAACTAGCAATGCACCGCTGCACCGCTCGCCATCTTCACCATTTTGCCAGCTGTACTTGAAAGTGTTTATAGATTTATTTAAACTGTATTGCAACGAACTATGTTTTGTGTGGTTCCCGTCACCATTACAAAAAAAAAACAGGTCCACTCCATTTCTTTCCCATGGATGCCGTAAAAGGCGAAGGGATATGCTTATTAACTTGCGATGCTATTTTTTTAGGCGATGGGCTAGCAACCTGTCACTATTTGAATCTCAATACCATCATTATGCCAAACAGCTGAATGTGGCCTATCAAGCTCTGTCTACCCCGCTAGGGATAAAGATATAACTTTATGTATGTATGTATATTGCAATAAAAATAAATATACATATTTATAATCCCGTCTTTATCCCTTACAAGATCTTCTTCCTTCAGTCCCTTAAGGCTTAAGGCCCGGTTGCATCCACACCTCTCTGAAAAGGAGCCCGGGGTGTACCTTTTGAAAATAGATCCTAGATTGGGTGAGTCAGGTTTTTACACGAAGCGACTCCCATCTGACCTGAGCAACCTTTGCAGGTAAACCTAACCCGTATTGGATCCATGGTTACAGATCCAATTGCCTCAATTTACAGTATTCCTCACGATGTTTTCCCTCACCGTAAGAGCATCGGTTAGTATTCCAACTAATGTACAAAATTCAGAAAATAGTAATGGCCGAGGTAGGATTTGAACCTGTGCGCACACGCAAATCTTGCGCAGGCACCTTAACCATTCCACCATCGACGCTTTGGGTTACAAGTCAAATCAACAGGACACTTAAATAACCTTAAATGGTCTGTAAACATTGTCTGTTTTATTACGTTAATTTTCAGGAAGACAAGCCAAGTAAAAGACATAAACGCGCTCGCTTGTTCATTGTAAGTTCGAGGTAAGTTTAATTTAATTTTTACTAAATAATTATTTGTAGTATTCGATAAATTATTTACTATAAACTAGTTAATAAGATTCTGCCCTCAGTTTTGCGATAAACTGAAATACCTGCTTTTTTCGTACACCAACTTCTCTAAATATTCTTAATATCAGTTTTGGTGGTTCCCGATGTACCAATAGAGAAAAGTATAGGACCACTCTATCTCTTTTATATGGATGTCGATTACGGGATAGGCTTATAACCTTGGGATTCATCTTTTAGGCGACGGGCTAGCAACCTGTCACTATTTGAATCTCCATTCTTTATCATTAAGCCAAGTAGCTGAACGTGGCCTATCAGTTTTTCAATACTATCGGATCTGACTGCCTCGCAGAGGATATAGACGTGATTATATGTATGTATCAGTTTCGGCTAAATTTAAAAATATTTTTTCAGTCAGTAACATAAAATAAATATATGTAGAATCTGAATATACCTACAATGTACCTCCTTAAATTGACATGTGTATAATTTTTCGTTATACAATAATATTAAATTTAAAAGTGTATTAAGACCTAAAATTTTAGTACAGTAAAATGGACAGTAAATATTATTTATTACTCTGTGTTACAATACAATTACAGTCTGTATTAAAAAAGAGTTCCAGTTTTTTTTTATTAAGGTTGATCGATAATCATTTCATTACACGCTGGACAACGTAATTCGGTGAAATAGTTCAGGATATATGTTGTCATTTGTATCCGCGATCGCGTATAGGTTAACAAGTCACATTTGTAAGCAATTTTCTACTTCTTCCTTTTCTTTTTTCAATTCGGCGAACAGACAAGCCTATTTAATGGTGAACAGTTTGTGCATGATAAATAGCAAACAAACTAAATCAATATATGTATATCTATACTAATATTATAAAGCTGAAGAGTTTGTTTGTTTAAACGCGCTAATCTCAGGAACTACTGGTTCGAATTGAAAAATTGTTGAATAGACCATTTAACGAGGAAGGCTTTAGGCTATTAACATCACGCTGCAACTTTAAGAAGCAAAGATATAATGGAAAATGTGAAAAAAAAAACGGTTTAAATTATTCATCCTTGAGGCCTTCAATGATGCACATCTGGTTTAACATAAAAATAACGAATACATTATTGTGTTGTAAGAAAAAGTTCATGTTAAAATTAAACAAAGGTTATATGGTATCAACGTTTAAACTAGTGGTCTCTTCATTGTTGAGGTGGATTAGCTTTGATTGGCAAATCTGTGTGTGTGTGTGTGTGCGTGCAGGTTGGTGGACCATGATATTAGAAAAGGCTAATAATCGCATTCTAAAATTATTTAATCCATCGCATATCACGGCCATTTAATAACCACTTATTATCCATTTAAAAATTCCCCATAAAAAACAAAAGCTTCCTAGTTTCGGTTATAATTTTAACATCATTTATCACAACCTTTTACTATATTGCACATATCTTTACAACCATTTTCATGCCTACGATCCATTAAACGTTCATCATATCAGATAAAAAAAAAACAATACTAGTCTACATAGCAATTTGCAGATCAATTATCCCAACCTTTCGCTATCCATGCGCATACGACCTTCGCAAACCACCACCTCCTTGCACCAAAATCCCCTTGCACCAAATCCCTGACATTTCCCTCGCTTCCGTACCCTTAGGCCTTCGCCCCACCACCGCAGGGCTGCGCAGGCGAACGGAGCGGATTCTTGTCACTCCCGCGCACGCGCGCCGATCTGCCGCGCGTTTCGAACGTGTACCATGAAGTGGTGAAGTGTAGTGCTGTGATAATAGACCGTGAGTGATAAAACATGAGGTCCTTCTGCGCAGTCGCGCTGCTCGCCCTAGTTGTAACAGGTAATTGGAGGATTGTTAAAGGATATATTTGATTGTAGAATTTTTTATTTAATGGAAATTTTATCTGTGTATAATTTACTGTAGAACATATTTTGCAAGATATTTAAAAACCTATAGGTAAAAGATAAAGGTATAAAATATAAAATTTTATAGGTGTAAGTTCTAAGTGGATTGCGCTTAAATTTGACAAAATTAAAGTTCTAAGCAATATTGGCGTCCGCTAAAAAGGATTTTTTAAATGCGCACGGATTTGATATAAATCCACTAAATATATTATATTCATAAATTTTGGCAGGCTGAATACGACAGAATAAAAAATACACAAATAACAAAATATTTTTTTTTTATTGCAAATATATCGGCTGGCTATAAAATAAACAAATTTTGTATAACAAGTAATTAATTATCGTAACGCAATACCGATAATGTAAATTAATTAAATCAGGTGTTAGCCACAATTTTCTTAGTAATTTTACGTAATTACTAATTGACATACAATTAAAAACATTTTTTTTTTTGTTTAATTGTATGTTTGTTAATTTTTCACTGTATTTTTACTTTATAAGCAAATTCTTTAACCAAAAACAGGCCCAAAAACAGCTTCAATACACGCCTTCAAAATCAGCTTTGTCCAACCCATCAAAAAAAAAATACTGTTTTTGAATTCTTTTTTATTACTCAAGAAACATACTTCTTCAAGCGTGATTACACTTTGTATCACTTTCAATGTCAATATTTGAATAAAGTTATGCGATGCAAGGTTTTATTTAAATTAGTTCAGTCTGGCTAGCTTCTTATGGAACGATGCAGTTAAATCATCAATAATTCAGCTTATTTTCCTCCTACTTCTATGAAGCTTTATTTAAAATTTTATTTCGTTATGGCTTATAGTTCTTTTGTGGATGCTTGTGTTATTATAACTACACTTGTATGTCAAATTTCAGCGATGTACATTTTGTACTATCACAAATACGTCGTAGTGAAATTTAATATATTATTTTTCTTTTAAACTCTTTATTACAGATTAATAAATTTTGGGCAAGTTTTATTGTAAAAAGAAGTATTTGTGCCTATTTGTAGAATTAATCGCTAGCATTCTAGCGGAAAATCAAGCGAAGGAAAATGTATTTTTTTTATAATTTAAAATAGATTTTATTTATAATGAAAAAATACACAAAATACACTGATCAGATTTTGTTCCAAAAGTGACCACCAAAAGGTATAATAAAAACAATTACATTTTTGTGTAAATGAGAAGAAAACTTTACAAAAGAAAAATCTAAACTTATTGATATCATGACGAATTGACACATCAACTTTTGGATATAATTTTTTTTACAAAAGTAATGAAGTTGTTGTTATTATACTATTTGATACACTAAAGTGTCAACAAAAAGTTTGAATCAAGTATTATATCAGTACGAAAAGAAATGCAAAGCCGGTAGTTATTTAAATAACAAATGAGTCGAGCACTTTGTGTCGGAGGGAAAGTGGCGCTTTTTTACGTTTTTTATTTATATATTTAAGAGATACTGTTTATTTTATTTATTCAAAACTTTATTCCACAAAAAATGTATTAAAGGCGGACTTACGGCCGTTTGGAGTTCTCTTTCTGTCTAACGGCGCTGACCAAACAGAAAAACTTTAAGTTGGTTGTGCGATAAAGTGCACATGCATATTGCGAAATAGATACGTTACAAAACAATGCATAAATATATACGATATATATAAAATACATGCAAAAAACATTAACATACATGAAAGATCAAATCAGGATTTATATTTTTATTAAAAATATTAAACTATAGTTATCTAGGTTTAACGCGGTGCAAGAAGCCTAAGCCTGTTTTTTAATTATTATCATACATACATACATAATAGTCACGTCAATATCACTTGCGGGGTAGACAGAGCCTGATAGGCTACGTTCAGCTGTTTCGCTTTATGATATAATGATTTAAGTACTGACAGGTTGCTAGCCCATTGCCTAAAAGAAGAATCTCAAATTTATATGCCCTAAGTTGCCTTTTACGATTTCCATGAGGGGTCCTATTCTGTTTTCTTATTAATTATGATACTAAATAAAATTTAAAGTCAAACTAAAAATATATTAAGTATACATTTATTTAACAACTAAGTTATAATGATTAACGTTATAACTTAGTTGTTAAATACATGAACGGACTTTCGTTTTTGGTCGCTCATTGACAGATACGAGCAGTATGGGAAACGACGGCAAAAACTGTCAGCTGAGGCCGATCTCTTGAGAAACACGTGAATCTAGACATTAATTAATTGAACAATGAAAAATGTAAGACATTAGGCACACGACTATATTGACGATAACATGTTTAAGTGTAAATAATATGTATTTAAGTATATATCTACATATGTACAAACAAAGCGAAGTTATATTTCAGTTTGCAAATGTATTTCACACACAGAATGCACGATATTATAGACGCATTGATCATTTCAATTTGGAATAATTCTTCCCTAAATTATATTTTATATGTCGTCTTAAAAAAACATCAAACAAAAATGATAAGTACAGGGATAAACTTAAAGTTAATTTTAAGTTTATAAATGCTAACTTAACATAATCTAAAATTATACCAAGGTAACACCGATTCAGCTTGAAAGCAACAAAACTAGTAGCAGTTAATTCGGGAATTCTATTGCAGCAGCGCAATTAGAGTCGATTTTTTGCGCAATCTCCGCTTTGTTTTGAACGCGTGCGCGTGCGCAGTTGCTCGCGCGTAACGGACGCGGTGAAAATTAACACGTTTCCCTCATGCGGTACGCAAATAGCACTATTAATATAAAACGGATAGTCGTTTTTTTATAACGTTCGGGCTTTGACAAATCGAATCGGTTTTCGTATTGACTTTTGCTGTAACAATCTGTATGAAATTTTGTTAATTTGTAGTGAAAGTTGATCCTGTCTTATGATGGTCATAAAACACTGTATTGAGCGTATTGTATGTTTTTAAAAAAGGTGCAATTTCCTTACATACATATATTAAATTTGTGCATCATTTTATCCCATTTATAATATTAATTTAATACATGATACAATAAAAAATCGAAAGCACAAATTCCATATGCTCTATATTAATAACATTTTTGAATATTCAAATTTGATTTTTGTGTATAACAAAGCTGATGATATAACTATTATCTGAGAGGCTAATCGTACCAGAGGAATTATTTACGCTAGACTATATAGATAAAAGTTACAATCTACACATTGGCTCAACGTGCGTTGCCCCCTGTATCTTATTGTTTATGTATAGTGACTGTCTTATAACTTTTATGCACATAATTTAAAACTGAAACAAAAGGATATAAAAACATGGAACCTATATGCTTAAAATCACTAGGCGTAAGTGAGTTGGAGTGTACTGTGCCTTGACATGTCAGTTACTCAGTGATCAGGAAATAAATAAATATAATTAAAAGAATTTATTGGCAGTTTCTTTTAAATTACAGTAAAACAAAATCCCGATCAGGTTAAGTCCACCATTGTACTTCTAAATCCAATGACAGTTTTGTAATTTGTTATATTTATTTTTATGAGCAATAAAGAGCTTACAAACAAACTTGAATAATATACCAGTGTAAGTATGTAATTTACTTTTATCAACAAAACTTATTAATTTTGCAAAACTTGTTTGTAATTGGTAAAAATTATCACGTATCGGAATAAAATAGAGCGCTTTACATTACTTCACACTAAATACCTACTAACCGTCGTATTTATGTGACACGAACTCGCATTTATCGTTCGCCGGTGAATTTCCTTTTTCGTGCGGCAATTTTTCTCAATATTTCAGTCTGTCAGAAATTTCAACGCTTCGTACATCATCGGCAACAATGTCGTAAACGATTCGTTCCACGTATTTTAACCCCACATCCATCACGGCTACGAATTGATGTTTTCACGAATTCCTTATGAATGGGTTACGCAATGTATCTCTTTTATGTATTTTATTATTTGCATAGTATTATAATTTTGTATTACATTATTATCACTTATATATATGGGAGAGATTACACAGATTGCCTTATGTTTCGATATACTAAATCAATGATACTATATTTTTATAATAATTACTTATACAAAAAAACATCCAAAATCCAAGCCAACCAGAGAAAGATCGTTTGTCATCATGCCCTGACCGAGATTCGAACCCAGGACCTCCGGTGTCACAGACAATCGCATTACCATTACGCCACAGAGGCCGACAAATGATGTCTTTATCTTACACGACGAAGAAGTCAGACGAAGTTAATACGAATTTACTACACAAAGAATAATTTTGATATTAAAATAGCATGTTTATTACGTTTCATGACTTCAACGCATTCGATTTTATTATACCTTCACATCAAAAGTTCGCACTTCTTATGAATTAAAACAATCTCTGTAATACATTAATAAATGATTCATATTTTGTTATTGTGCCTTTTAAGAACTAAATTTTGTAAAGAGTTTAGTAAATTTCCATGTTTAAGTTTTGATAAGTGATAAGTAGAAGAATTGTTTAGTTTCTATACTTATTGCAAACTGTTTAGTTTGCTCGGCTTTAAAACTTACCGTCAGTTTAAAATTAATCATATCTTTCAAGATTTAATATTTACAAGAGGTTGAGAAAATATTTTTACCTAGTCAGAAATGCGCAAGACAGGTATGTGGTTGAAAGGCAACGATAAAAGGTCAACTAAGGGTCGGTAGTCGATGCGTAGCCAGTAATAGCAGGACGTCCTTACGCAGTTGAATGTGGTATAAGATGTTTCCAGTGTATATATAAGGTCTTATAGTTTAACATCAAACCTTCTAAGGCTCGTGACAATTTTGCTTTGATGAGTTTTGCCGCCTAATGCTTTTATATTAGTTTGACGACATAATTATGCCTTGAAATCGGTGTAATTTTGTAAGATTTTTGTTTCCACTGAGATTTTATTATCGTGATTATTTTCAAATTATATAATAAAGTAAGACAGATTTGGTTTTATTTCATGATCACCTATTGATTGGACAAATAGTACCATCCCTTACGGAGCAGATAGAGCCAAGTTTCGAAAGAACTCGGCTGCTGTAAGGCTTGATGATGGATAAATGCGTAAAAATGAACAGCCGACCATGGCCTGTCAGTATTTTCAAGGCTCAATGTTAGTCATTTTATATTTGTATGTTTGTAGTAATATTAGATAATACATACATAATGTACATTACATCTTTTAGTCCATAGTCATATCTCCGGATTGGCGGTTGATGTTAGTTACCGAGTACTTGTGAATTCTCACGCTAATCTATGTCAAAAGCATAAAATATCGTGTGTATAGAAGTGCGGCACGTAAGTTAGCAGCTGCTTAATCGCTCGTGGTTTAACCTATATATTCAGATATATAACACCACCACACCACACCAGATATTGTGTTCCTTCTCTGTTAATTTAAAATTGATATGCGAACAAAATAATAAATAAAAATATTTTTATATTTTCTAACCACAATTTGATGCAAAGTGATTTATCCGCAAAATGCTTCTACAATTTGATAGATCTGCAACAGGCTTCGTCATTTGTAACAGTTTAACAGTTAATTATCCGCTACTAACTTCCTCAATGTTACCTTTACCTTACAGATTAAACCAAATAATAATGATGAGTATTAAATAATAATTAGTTCATAAGTTTTAAAGTATCGATATTTCTGGCGAATTAAATGGCGAAGGTGTTAACTGTGACCGGAACTTTAACCTTTCTTGTCTTATTATATAACTATAATGTAAAATAAATCATTCTGAAATACATAAGGGAAGTTATGGCTTTTGTGAAAATACAGAAATAATATTTCAAAGTTATGTTTTTTGCGTATTTTCACGCTATTGCTGCTGGCATGAAAATTCTTTGTATTTCACACAATATACATGCAAAATTTCACGGAGTTCGGCTTTATTGTTTCGTCGTGAAAGATGTATAAACAAACAGAATAACACACTTTTGCGTTTATAATTTTTGTATCGATTTCACATAACTGGACTGGTGCATTTATTGGGTTACATGTTTATACATTCTGTATACTTTCTATTTTGTAATGGAACGAACTAGATATAAACCTAGTCACGACTTTATTGTGAGATCTAAGAAACTAAATAACCATATGTCAAGCTAGTGAAATTAGTGTAATGGGTTTTATTGTTTGATGATGCTTACTCGCACAGAAGATAAGATTAAAGATTTCTTAAATCTTATGGTTTTGAAACACCACCTTATATTTCTGAGTAAATTAGTTTTCACCTCAAAAATGACGAACTATTTCCCAAGTTCTTGCCTATGAATGTCTTTAAAGGCAACTAAGGGATCAAGAATATTAAATTACTGCAAGTTTCCACTGTTCTAGTAATGATAAATATAAGCCAGTCGGCTGACCGTTGCCTTCGAGATTTTTAAGACTATATTCCGAAGTAAGCTCTGTCTGCTCTACCTCTTAACGAACAAAGACGTACATACATATAGTCACTATATATCCCTAGCTTTTGGTAGACAGAGCCAACAGTTTTGACAGGCCAGACAGACTGATAGGCCACGTTCGGCTGCTTGGTTCAATGATGGAATGGAGATTTAAACAGAGACAGGTTGCAAGCCCATTGCCTAAAAGAAGAACCCCAAGTTTATAAGCCTTTATCTTAGTCGCAATTTCAAACAACTTTAGGAAAGAGATGAAGTGGTCCTTTTATGTTTCTATTGGTACCGAGAACCCCAGGCACACACGTGATATTTGTATATTGACTTACTGATGTAAAGTTTTGTCTACGATTTATCGTTAAAGATTACTTAATCAAACTCAACAAAATTTATTAGCGTCATTATAAATCATGAACAAATTTGCGTATATTTCTTTAACAAACACTGAGTTTTAACACATCGATTTACTATTAAATCAAACCTTATGCCTACGCATCTTATTCGCTTAGTCAATTAACCAGTACGACAACATCAGGCGGCCATTATTTTGGTCAAGGTTCAGGCATTTCACAAACGCTAGTATTACTGATTCTGCACATGTGCCTCTGAATGTATGAGTTTTTAAACGATACAAAAGATACCAACTGTTCTCTTTCGAAATTTCGGAATGCGTTCAGTAACTGGCATGGAATTTTAAATGTGGAACACCTTTTTTTTCTATTTATTTAGAACAACAGTCTTATGGGAAATTCAAGAATTAAAATGTATTTAGTCTTTTTAAAAACTATAATAGTGTAGCTGTTTCTCATTCTGCTTAGATTATAAAAGTCGATCAAGGGAAAGGCTATAATAAAATTGAAATTCTTTTCTTAGGCAATAGACTGTAGTAATCTGTCACTATTTAAATCTCAATTCCATCATTAAGCCAAATGAAGCTGAGCGTAGCTTTTTATCCATTTAGAGACTGTTGACTCTTTCTACCTGGTTAGGGATAAAAACGTGAACATAATATAACAAATAAGTGACCTTTGCGGACATATGTTTCCGTTAGATGAAAGAAATAACATCTTCGTCGATTCTAAACCACAAATGTTCATGTTTATTAGCAAATATATTAGCCTAATCAATGATACAAGATTAATATCATTATCGCTATTTTAAAACTCACATAACTGCAAATACCGGTCGGTTAATGCATTGGTAGTTATTTCGCAGTTACAAATTATTATTAATACTTATTTATTTATAATTTTAATGTCATTAGTATCATTAGACAATTAATTATGTTTTTGTTTTTGAAGCCCACTATTATAATTTTTCACTATCTGGATCTGAATTAATCAAGGAAAGTTCATTCAAGGGGTTTAAATCCGTAAATATATTATTGACATAAAATTCAGCGATTTACATTATTGTTTACGAGATTTTACGTTACGAAACAATATATTTCGATTTGGAAAAAGTTAAAGCATGAAATATTTATTTTTAAAAGCTAGGTTATGTTTATTTTATAATATTTGTAAATGTTATCCTATTTCTTTTACTGAAGTGTCAAAAGATTTCTCGCAATTCTATGGGAACCGAAATTAATTTTTAATATTACGCAGGTAATCCTATGAATTTTGGATACACGCTTAACAAGTTCACTACATCGAACGCAATTAACCTAACATTAAACAAAATTAGAAGGCTTATTCCAATCAATGATATTTAACCATAGAGTTTCTATTTTGCACAGAACGCGCAATCGTTTCTCGACAAAAATTCTTTCAATTATAAAACAAAGCAACCCTTATCTCATATGATATAATACAAGAAAAAAATTAAGCACATTACAGTTTCCAATAAAAATAATGTATCAAATAGTTAAAAGGGCTAACAACTAATTTTCCGTGGGAACTGCTCACGGTTTTCACTAGCAAATAGGCGCTTCTGAAACAAAGGACGTTCTATTCCATTCTTCCTCTATGGTTTGAGCGGATTATTACTAGTAAAAGTGTTCAGACGATAGAAGAGCCTCGTGTATGCAAATTAACCGGTAAACAGCCAACGTGAGAAATGCTAATTGCTGGTGATTGAGTGTGCTCATTGTACGATATCGCTTTTCAATTTGTCAACGATTTGTTTCCTTCTTTTTTCTTGAGAGCACACGTTCAATGCATTAAAGGAAAAAATGTGTTGTTGTTTTTTGTAATATAAATATTAAATCAGCGATTACATATTTATCTATTTATATCTAAAGAAGGTAAATCTTACCGAAACCCAAATACAGATAAGCAGTAAATTTGATTTTTTTAATATTTATATTTCGATACATTTTATAATCAGCCAAAGCATCAAATTATTCATAGTTGTAAGAATAAAGATTTAACAATATAATTTAAAAACAATTTTTTTTTATGTTTACTTGAGTCGCCATTTTCCATTGTTTTTTAAATTCAATAATGTGTTTGAGATATTCTTAATATGTCTCATATCATACAGCAATTTTTCGTAATATTTGTTATTACCGTTCATTGCAGAGTCAGCGAGAAATCGCCTCGTAGTCATCAGAGAAATGTCAACTTTCGCATTTCACGAGTAGCGTCCAAATTACGTAATTCACGTCGTCTAATTACATCAGTATGAATATTGATCAGCTGATTGGGATGTAAATATTGGTACGAGGTTTAAGGTTATAAAGTTCATTAAAATTGGAAGGTTCCGTTAAATGTATGAAAGTTCGAGCAACAGCAGTTAACTTTTAATTAGGTACCTACATATTTTGGTTTTCAACAAGTTTGTTGAATTAATTTTTGCAATTCAAATTCATATTATTTTTAGATTATTAGTAGATCCCATTTTTTGAAATATGTACCAAAAGATATTAAGGTCAAAATCTAATCATTATTATTTTATCACAAATATTAAAAAATGAAAATAATAATTAAGATAAAACTTCGTTTGGTAAAAATTACCCATAAATCATATCATCAGAATCATTTCATTAGAGACAGCTATAGAAATGTCAAAACAATACTAAACGACCTTTGTACTATACCGACGTATCAATAGTCGTAATTATAAAAAAAATGAAAACAAATCGCAGTTTAGAAAGAGAGTCAGCACTCACACATAGACGGTAATTGCAGGTTGCGTCTGCGCAAGTGTGCGTCACTGTCTCGCCTAGTTTTCACTCGACACCTTGCAGTGCCCGGCTGGTTGTTTACTAACATAGCTAGACATGTTAGCACGTTCCTATTTACTTTGCACAAACTATAAAAACAACACGAAACATGTCTAATTATACTTATAAATTTTAAAATGAGCTCCTGAAACTGTAGAGGAATACTTTTTAAACGGTTTTTTTTAAATCCTCTTTCAATAGATATAGAGCAGAGAAAATGTCACTGATGATTTATTCAGCAACGCATCGCGAAAACCTTAAACAGATTTTTTTGCTCAAAAATCAAGGTAAGGCTAACAAACTGGTAGTATTTTTCTATTAGTCGATAATCTAGCAAATTGTCGCTCTCTGAATCTCAATTCCATCATTTGCTTAATGAGCTATACAATATACAGCTAAATGTGGCCTTTCAGTATTTTCGAGTTTAATGGCGCTGTCTACCCCGTAGGGTATAAAGACGTGACTATATAAATGTATGTATAAATGTGTCAAAAGGTATGACGATCCAAACTATAGGATCATAAAGAACTAAGTATATTCATTTTGAAAAAGAATTTGTAAGAATTAGGTAGTAATCTGATCTCTAAGTCGATTATAATTAGGTATATTAAATCATACATATCTAGTTTATCGTGTAATCAAAACAGGTTGCATTCCGATGGACGGTTGGAAATATAAGTTACTCGTATCAGGTAAACGTATGTAACTTTAAATAGGTTCAGACAATGTGGAGATATCTATTTATGTAGAAAAAATATTGTTATGTATTTTTTTATTTTGAAATTTGTTATTAATCAAAGTCGAAGAAGTGATCTCAGCAGTTTAATGATTTAAAAAAGCTGCATTTAAGAGTTACGTTCGTTGTATAGCATTGTACATTACAAGCTTTTTGTAAACAAACCATTTAAAAAGGCATTTTCTTCAAGTAAAGTCACGTCAAGAATAGGTAGCCGGATAGTAACTTCGTCTAATATTATATATATTCTTTGATTTATAACTTAGAAAACTAAATTGCCATATCGATCATTACATAATTTAACTATATGAATTCTTAGGTTTATTTTTACGTGGTGTTATGAATAATAAATTTGAATTATACAGTTTTACATCAGATCCGGTTTTGCGATCCGTCCGCCGCACCGGCGCGGGCGCACATACGCCCGTATCAATGCTCCGCGTATTCTTTACTTTCTTTTCGATATACATGGGTTTTACCCATGACTTCTATTGCTTAACACATAAGATCGATTTTCTAGTAATTGAAGAAACTTTCGATTTCAATTATTCGATATTGCAAACATATAAATACACATTCTGTATAACATGATGCCGTGTGGTTCCCAGTACCAATAGGAAACAGAATAGGACCACCCCATCTCTTTCCCATGGCTGTTGTAAAAGACGACTAAGTACGATATAGACGTGACTATGTGTATGAATGTATGTAACGTTAGATGTTATAATAGGTTACTAATTCGCACTGTCCGCAACAAACATTAGTAGACGTGCACTAATTTAGAGAATTGCACCTTAGTCTAAGCGCAAGTGATTCACCAATTAGACGGTTGCGCATGCGCACTTTGTTTGCGGCTCCCACAGTATTGCGACTCCCCGATGATCCATTCAGTGATGGCCACCGTCACTTAAAATTGGTTATAAAACTTAGTACACATAAGATTATCGCCGCAACTTCATTCGAGCATAAAGAAAAGAATAATCGTTAAAACTAGTTCTCTTTGGAATTCCGAAGTATACCTTAGTGTAGAAATCACTTTAGCATCTATAAGCTCAAAAGTTAAGATTACTTCGCCTACATTTTCCTATCTTGAAAAAAATCTTATGTTTTTAACTATATGTATACCAAATTTCATTCGAATCGGTCCAGCGGTGTAGGTATGGAAGCGGAACAGACAGTTAGACAGACTTTCACATTAACAATATTAGTAACATATATACTTAGTATAATATGTATGTATAATAAGCGCAAACATCAATCGTTGACAGAAATTTTTACAATGCAGCAATATAATGCATTCCATGGACACCTGCGCCTGCTTCGGAATGTATGCCCACTGCAGTTTCCCATAAGAAATGTGGCCGCAAATTACACGATCATTAAGCTGTTATGTGGAATTAAAATTGAAAATCTAGACTTATGTAATGTTCTTGATAACTTGTTCGTACGAGTTTTTAACTGCCTTCAGGTATAAGGCTTTGCTCCCGTGAATTTTTAAGTATTCTGGCTTGAAGTTGCTATGATGTTGATCTGAGATGAAGCTAAAGAAGTGTGTAGGGATCGTGGCAAGATGTAGTTGAAAGATGTAGTCTCTGCCTACCAGCTGTCGATAAGTCGAAGAAATAAGAAAAAAAAAAACAAGCTATGCAGCACTTATTTTTTTTTTTTAATTTCGATTTTTAAAGAATTTTTGTTTGTTTTCAGGTAATATTTTCGTAGTAAATTTTCTACGGAAGCTACTTCCATTTGGAGATAACATCACTGTACATACCAACATAACTTAGTCATGACAGGTAAATTATAATGTAGTTTTAAATTGCAATATTTCGTTACGTTGCCGTTGTATGTGACTTTGCAGTGCGTTCTCAGACGAAAGGTTAATAATTAATTTTTGATTATAATTTAATAACAACAGATAAGAGGTTATTATGGTGCCATCTCTTGAGCAAGATTAGATGACCGTTTCACTATTTTAGATTACTAAGTAAATTGCAAGTTACATTGCATCTTAAATAAGTAGGTTAATATAAACGCGTATGCGATTGCGCCTTTGCATTTCTGCTTATACGTTTTTGCCAAAATTATTCAAGATTTTGATGTATTAAGAAAAATCAAAGTAATTCAATGTAATTTTATTAGAATTTACAAAACTTATCTCTATGAGCCTTCTCAAGCGTACATGTTGATTTCATAAGAAACCAGCACCGGTTCACAGCATAACATAAGTGGCTATCTAACGTTATAAATTTGCATATGCCACAGTCGTGCAAAATTTATTTTATCCTCTTTCATGCAAATTAAAATTTGTATTCAGTGATAGCTTTAATTGCAGTATCAGTTTTGCAAACCTCTGATTTCAAACTGCTCTTGATAGCCATTCAAAGACATTACATTAGGCCAATAGTTCCCATAATATGTAATCTAAAAACGAATTAATTAATTGACTAAATTACGCACGAAACGAGTGATAGGAATTAGAAAAAAAGTAAATTATTAAAAAAATATCTAATTTCAAATGTCAAAATCATTTCAGATTCAAATTTTTTATGTGAAACGGAGAAAAAAAAACCTAAACAAACAAGTTGAACCTTGTTGAAAAGAGCCTTTAATTTGATTAGTACCCTGTTAGCGTTTGCGAAATGTAATGGTTCAAATCACAAGGTGACAATTGATGGCCGATGATAGCTGTGTGACTTCACATTATATACCATTTTGTTTGTTTGTACGTTCTTTAGAATGTGGCCAATTGACCTTCAATGAATATAAGTCGATAATTTGAATGTTTTCTTAGACTACTGTTTGATGTTCGAGTTAGTATTGATTGTACAATTTTGTCAATGATCCTTCTTATACTTGTTGTTCGCCAACTTTTCCTCCTATGTTGTGGCCTATATGTACGTTGTATATGTCATATGACATGTACTAGACAATCCTTTCTTCAACATCTATACATGTAATAAAACAGTAAAAATATTTTGTCTGTACATTTAGTATTTTTGACTGAAATGGATAGAGGGACACTTAAAATGAATAATAGATAGCAAAAATATTTTTTTTTAATTTCTTGTCTGTCTGTCTGTCTGTATGTATGATCACGATTATCTCCGAAAGTACTGAACCGATTTACTTGAAACTTTCACCAATTGCTTTGTTTTAACTCAGAAGAACATTTAAAGTTAGTTTCATCAAAATCGGTTCGCTAAAAAAAGATATCGACATTTGAATGAACTCAAGGTACGAGTTTGCCTGCGAATAAGTTACGAAATTTAAAATTTTAAGTCATTTATCATTGAACGACAGCATAATACCTATAACATATAAATATAAGTGAAAATCAGTTTGATAATATTCTGGTTTTGCCGCTCATAACATGCGTAATTCTCACGGAAAAAGATTTTTGGTTTGTTGGTCTACTTAAGTACCGTGTGGTTCCCGGCACCAATACAAAAAAGAAAAAGATCTCCATCTCTTTCCCATGGATGTCGTAAAAGGCGACTAAGGGACAGGTTTACAAACTTGGGTTCTTTTTTTGGCGATGGGCGAGCAACCTATCACTATTTGAATCTCAATTCTATCATTAAGCCAAATAGCTGAACGTGGCCATTCAGTCTTTTCAAGCCTGTTGGCTCTGCTTAACCCCCAAGGGATACAGACGTGACCATATGTAGTCTACTTTAATTTCGACACCACCGCAACGGCTTCGATGCTCCAGTGGTTGGTGCGAGAGACTGTGAAGTTGGCGGTTTAAGTTCGAGCTCCAACAAAACAAGATATTTTTTTAATCAAAATAATTTTTTTTGTTTTGTTTGAGTATTTTATTTAAAAAACTGAAATTCAAAATACTACATGTAATAAAACGGTAAAAATATTTTGTCTGTACATTTAATATTTTGACTGAAACGGATAGAGATTTTTTTTTTACATTTTTTGTCTGTCTGTCAGTTCTATCTGTCTACTCGAAATTTACGCAGACGAAGTCGCGGGCAACAGCTAGTAAAATAATAAACCAATTATCTTACAACTTTATCTCTAAATAAACTTTATTTTGTCCTTAAAACAAGCAATTAAGAAATGTTTAAGTGAAAACTTGTAAATGCATTTAATGTTATTAAGCTTTGTGACTGTTAAATTATTATATATAGATGTAAGTTTTCTGAATAAAATAGAATAGTCCTTTTACGTAAACTATTCATCTTTATTTAGACTTCAATTCAAAGTATATAAAATATTTATTAATATCAGGAATCGTGGCAAGTGGAACGATGTAGTATCTGCCTTCTAGAAAATAGGCGAGACTTAATATTACCCTTTGTATGAAGTATAAATTTTGTAACTGATCTGCATTAAACATTTAAAAACATAAGACAATTTCTAAAAACATGACGCAACATTCAGCCACAGCGAATTGTGCTAAACTACTGGATTAAATGAGTCGTGATAAATTTGGGCGCGGTCTAAATTAAAAGACCAAGCGTAATTTGATAATATACTTTGAAAAGCCGGCGCAATTTCAATTAATTTAACAAGACTGACAAGACCTTATACAAAACATACAATAAAAAAGAACTCCATAAATATAAAAAGGTTAACATATTAATGTAACATCTCCCATTAATCGTATTTATATTGTAAATGGGAAAGTATGTAACGTATGTAGATTGTATGTTTGTTACTCTTTCACGCAAAACCTGCTGAAGGGTTTGAATTTGTACTTAAAAATGAATTGGCAGGTTCATCTCTTTATCATTGTAGTATAAACAATCAACTTACTCTGTATTGACAGCTCATCCCGCTAAGACTTTTAACTTGGGCCACATAACTTTGCATGCGTAGAAGGCTGTATTATCTCTTATGTTTTGCTGCTCTGTGTCATAACCACAGAGTAACGAATGGGCGCAGTCGGAAGGAAGACAATGCATAATTTTATTGTGAGACACATCACGTTACGTTCTTAAAGTCGTGCATAATGAACTAGATGGAATTATGTGTATATTGTGAGTACAATGAACTGGAGAAAGGCTGAGAAATTTTATGATATCGAATTTTCAGAAATTAAGGACTTATTCATTGAAAGATTTTATTAGTCATTTTAATTTTATCAGATGTGACCCAGAACATTTTAACCCCAACAAAAAATAAGGATGTTTAAAGTTCGATGTGTGTCTGTCTGTATTAGTTACAATAAAATTTTAATTGTATTTATCACAGCTAATTATATTTTTAATAAACTTGGTACATATAGAAGTATGAAATCAAATTTTCGAAATAAAAATATAATATCAAAACTAAAATCACAATAGAATAATAAAAATTCTAGCAATTAATGCTTAACAAACTTTTTGTAGGTGCCTAGGAGTTTTTAACCGAAGTTTTTATTGGTAAATTAATTAATAACAAATTATACTCATACATATTTATTTTTAATGTGAGTGACCAGCGTATAGTAACGCCAATGAAATATGAATTTATACATGTACTCGTAAATAACATCGTGCGTGACAAAAACTTCTTCCGTAGAAAATTAATACTCTAATTAAAAACGAGTAATTACAGTATAACCTATGTTATATCTTTGCACCAGTTAACTAAATGTAAAGCCGTGTGGTTCTCCCTTCCCATGGATGTCGTAAAAGGCGACTAAGGGATAGGCTTATAAAATTGCGATCCTTTTTTTAGGCGATGGGCTAGCAACCTGTCACTATTTGGATCTCAATTCCATCATTAAGCCTAGCAACTAAACGTGGCCATTAAGTCTTTTCGGGACTATTGGCTCTGTCTACCCCGTAAGGGATATAGACGTGAGCATATGTACATACGTAACTAAATGTAAATGTTGGAGACCAGGTTCAGCTAGAAGGCGTTACAATGGAATTGAGATCAAGATAGTGACAGATTGCGAGCTCATCACAAAAAAATTACATTATAAAGACATTTTCCTCATATCCCTAGAATTTCCCTAAGAATTCAGTGGAAACACCGGATTCCTAACATAACTGCGTCGGCACATATATTTCTCCGGTGTGCGCACACGCAAGTCATCTGCATGCGAGAGTAATGTACCCAATGTTGAATGAAGTGACGTCACCGTATATGTTTATCATAATAATAAGTAATCTTTAAAGGGTTGTGTAATCATTGTAATATATTTCTTTAGAGGTTTATGATTTTTGTGATACATTCATCAAATGCTAATTGAGTTAAAATATTTTGGGGATGTCATTGGTATTAAACATTTGTCTTGCTACTTAATGCCTGTTGTTTATTGTGATGTTAGCGCTATTAGCTGTAAGCACCTTATAAACTGAAATAAATATATACGGGAAAAATTACACAAATTGAGTTAGCCTCGAAGTAAGTTCGCGACTTGTGTTACGAGATACTAACTCAACGATACTATATTTTATAATAAATACTTAGATAAACATCTAAGACCCAGACCAATCAGAGAAAGTTCGTTTCTCATTATGCCCTGACCGGGATTCAAACCCAAGACCTCTGGTGTCACAGACAAGCGTATTACCGCTGCGCCACAGAGGTCAAAAAAGTTCCTCCTCCTGGCTTGTGTCCCGGTAATTTCATATCATTGGTTGACGCTTCCAAAGCGTCAGTGCAGAAGAAGCGGCCATGGTTTCACATCCAGTTATCTTTATGTCGTGCAGATTTTCTCACTATGTATTTTCTTGCCGTAAGAGTATATATCAGAAATCAAACTAATATACGTACCTTTACCTACCATATGAATAATATACGTTATTTGGGTGCCAACTCAATTTTTGTAAACACTCTCTTTTACGATACATACACATATATAAAATCACGTCTGCATTTCTTATAGGGTAGACAGAGTCAAGTCAGAAATAGACTGAAAGGCCACTTTTAGCTGCGCGGACAGATTTGACTCCGTTATAAAATCCGATTGGATCCAAAACAAACAATTTGGTTCCGCCAGCAACATTAAGGTGAGGCCTTACTGCCTGCGGTTTAGTGGTTGCCGAGCTCAGTATTTTTGTACGGTCTGGTGGAGCCATGGTTGTTATGTCACCATTGGGTCATTTTACATTGGACAGGAAAATGTTATTCGACCAGGCGTGGGCGTAACGTGCTAGGAATTTATAATACTGCATTGGACTTCCCTATACATATTGTGCAAGGATCTTTGGATTTTTAAAGTATGTAATGTTCGTAGCAATATGAAATCCTCTATCCAATTTTCATACAATGTTAGCTTACATACGCAATATTTCTACTTAATCAGTTCCAGGAGGAATTACCAAAAGTAACCTAAGTTTTTTTTTTGTTTCATGAGTTCAGTAATTAACTTGTTACCTACAACCAAACATACTTTCGCATTTAGCCAATTAAAGGATTAGGCACTAACAAGATTTGCTAAACAGTATTGCAAGACTTCTTAACTTGTCATAATGAGTCATAGTATGGCACCTAGCATACCACACACACCTAGTGACATTCATCTCATGAAGTTGTTTGAACATCTCTGATTACAACACTACTATTGAGGAGTTTATTCGTTGTATTCGTAGTAATTTAGTTAAGATAAATAATCTTGATGAAATGTATCCTATGTGCTTTTCCAAAATCTTAATCAATTTCATTAAGATTGGTTTAGTAGATAACGCTTGAAGAAGTTACAAACAAACAAACTTACTTTTTCATTTATTATTTTAGTTGAGATCATTATAATCACGCTTCCTTCTCTTATCTTCTCGCCAATAAGTCATCATAAAAACTTTTGAGTACTCTTCCAGATTAACAATTTTCCAGTAGTTCAACAAAGAAACCTTTGAATTGTAAAGAACTGCCTTGACTTAGTTAATTCGAAAGTCATCACATACAACCACTTCGTTTCCATATTTCTTGAAGTATACAAACTGTTTTACACATTTTTTCTACTTCATTAACCTAGCCAAAGTACCATTTAAATTTCACTAACTACACAGTACGTAAACTTACGTAAATGACGGATTTAGCATATTATGCCAATAGTTTGCATCAACACTAATTTATGTTCACATAAAACCATAATCGTGCCTTTTGGGTTTTATAAAAATTCCAGCTAAATTACTGATTTAGTGTTTAAGATGAGTCAGATATAGTTTATTTGGCATAAGATGGTTTTAAATTGGTCATAACATATAAAATTCAGGTTTTGTGTCCGATTAAACAATGCTAAATATGAAATTATATAAGCCAAGGAAAACTGGTTGTGAGTAGTCTGAAAATGAAATTTGTAAACGGTCCATACAAATCTATACTCCTCACCAATATCATAAAGACATTTTGTGAAGAAAAAACTAAAACCTTTAGAAGTAACTTAGGACTTAAGTAAACATTTCGTTGAAAGGATACAAGGAAAGTCGTGTCCCTTGCGGGGTAGACAAGGCCAACATTCGCAAAAAAACTGAAAGGCCACGTTCAGCTGTATGGCTTCAAGTTGGAACTAAGATTAAAAAAGTGACAGGTTGCTAGCTCGTCGCCTACAAAAATTCCTGTCCTTTCTTAGCAACCTTTTACGACATTCACGGGAAAGATATGGAGTGGTACGAAAATGCCGGCAATCACACTTTAGAATGAAATACTTTTTACACAGATCAAGTTAGCTTAAAAGTAAGTTTTATTCATTCAAATAAAAATATATCTGCTCTAGAATGGAAACAAGAATTACAAGTTTAACGCTCCAGTTAAGGCAACTGTAATCACCCTAATTCCACGGCATTGCCTACTACTAGCGGTGAAAATTGTTTAAATGTCAACAACCAAAGGTCAATACATGTGTCATTACCTCGAGTTACCTAATGATTGGCATAATGTGCGGTGTGCAACTTACTACTTGGAAAACTGACAGTCGTAAATAGAAAATACAGAAGTATTCGTAACAGATACACAAGGTGTATATTCGCGTATTTTAAAAAATAAAACTTTATAGAAGACTGTAATAAGTATGAAATTCTTAGTAAACATTCTTGGTAAATATCTTTTATCCTACTAAATTATTAATGCGAAAGTTGTTGTAAGGATTTGTGGATGTGTGCGTGTATGTTTCTCTTTTACGCAAAAACCACTGGACGAAATATAACGAAAAATAATACATAGAATAATTTTCGCCCTGAAATTTCCACGAGAGCGAAGTCTACATAAATATGAACCCTGAAATACCCAGATATGTAGGACAGATTTTCAAGGGTTAAATATAAACTTTGAGATTAGTACTAAGGTCTGTTGTAGTCGGTTTTTTCCAGAACTAACGGAATTCTACTTAAGAATAATATTAAAAAAACCAATTATTCCGATGACCACATTAACCACAGATTAAACAAAGCTTAAACTTGAAACGTATGATAATTAATTTGATGAGGTCATATTTGATAGGTTGGTAGTATGTTTGTTTATATGTGACCTTTAACTATGATTGGCTTTTTTTTATATTTACGTGATTCTTCTATAAATAAATAACTTCTTTACTTATAAACTTTCATGTTACCTTAGCATTATATGCTCTGCCAGTAATATTTTTATTTAAATAAAAAACCGTGTCACCCTAATTTCTAACATTAATTCTGCAAGCGTTTAGAAATATAGGTATGCAAATGATTCTTTCAATGAAGATTTGGCAAAATACTAAAATCATATAAAAAATCTAGACCCATATTTTAAAAAAAGTGTTATATTCTGTGTTGCATGAAAATCTACCTTAACAGGCCCTCATTAAGTTTAAATAATTATACAAAAGCCAAAATTTAAAAAATGTGTTATGGGAGTATACTTAAATATATAAAAAGCTTAACCTGATACTTATAGGGGTTACTGACTCTAATCCCAAGGCATTTGTAGCATATTTAAATCTTATAAACATTCATCAGCTAAAGAATCATCGTCGTCGATACGTCTTTTATTTATGTCTCTTCTTTCTTAATGCTTTTTTATGGCTATTCCTTTGTTATTTTTGGCATATTCATTAACAACCCAAAGTAAGATACTGTTTGTGAGTAAACGTATATAGTCCAGGTAACGTATCTATCAAGATTAGGTACGCATTTTCTAGTGAAACATCAGGTTAAAAGTAACATAATCCCCTAAATAATTCCAATTAGACATACCTGCTTGTTTTCTTGGTGATTAAAAAATATAAATGTGAAAGTAGTATAATATTTAGTTTGACAAACCATTGACTTAAAAATTAGTATCTAATGTACACATATAATATTTTACAATTGAGGTATTTTGTTATATTCCTAAATTTACGACCGGTTCCCAATGTACTCTCACCCCGTAAGCCTCGAATGAAATATATTCGCGTTCGCAGAAACCTAATCTCCGGTAGAACCGGTTAAGGGACCAGCATCGTCAATTATTTATTTAAAATATTTGATGAGGTACGTCAGATGCATATTAAATATGGGTATAAGGAACTCTGAATAAAAAGTCTTTAAAGACCCTTTTATTATCATGATTCTTCTGGCGTTAGTCCGAGTTGAACCCGCAACTCTGAGAGGAACCCAAGGTATGTATGGTATACTAGAGGCCGCCCGCGACTTCGTCCGCATGGAAACCCTATCAATCCCGCGGGAACTCTGGGATAAAAAGTAGCCTATGTGTTATTCTGGGTCTTCAGCTACCTACATACCAAATTTCATGGTAATCGGTTCAGTAGTTTTTGCGTGAAAGAGTAACAAACATCCATACAAACTTTCGCCTTTATAATAGTAATAGGATAGGTTACCACGATAGTGGATAAGGTTAGCGGGGTTTTCATACGAAGCGACTCCCGTCTAACATCTACGCCTTTTCAGGGAACCTTACTTATTATGGACCATGATTATGGCATTTTTCGTAAACGTTTTTGCCAAATTTCTTTGCATACATCACGCCCTTTTTCTCGGCAAGGTAGGCATGCTACATAATTTCACTTGCGATCCCTGCAAACTTCTTTCGCTTAATCCACATTTATAAGTCTCTTCATGCAATTTCCTCATTAGTTTAGGTTACTCTTAACCTGGGCTTTTGTCAGGACTTAAAGTAAATGCACATTTAATGTACATATTGAAAATATATATATCTCAAGGATATATAAAAATATTAAGTCGTTTCGAGTTACAAATTGTAAAACGTTCGTTCCATACCTTGCCATATTGAATACGCATTTTTCAAGGAAGAGATATGCGTGCACGCAATATTACAGCATATTACACAGTGCATCCGTGCTCTTAAACTACAATTATGTAATTGCAAATTACATTTGTAATTCTTCCAGTACGTAATCGTCTAATCAGTGGTTAGTATTGAGTTTTTGTGCAGGAATTTTAATCAAGTTTGTAAGAATATGTATGTATAAAAGTATGACTAGAAATCAACCTAAAAAAAGTTAAACAAAAACTATTTGAATTATTTCTGTCATTTATCAAATATATTATATTTGTTAGCGAAGTTTTATATATTGAAGACTATCTCCAAAAGAATTGATTGGCCGTATATTGATGAGAATTGCATTGGTTGATATCTGAAACAATATTAACATCATTACTATTATAAACTAAAGTTCTGCAGAAAACGCCCTAGGCTATAAGTTTATCTTCCATAGTTATTTATACTTTGAGGAAAAGTAATTCTGCAGTCTTTCATTTAAATACTTATCTACTTCGATATTCTTTTTTCTACACATCCTGTACATATACGAGGAATTAAAGAGAAACGCAGGACATTGGTAAGGTCAGAACATTAAGCAAAAAACCCAGGCCGCGCCTTTCCTCGTATGTGGTTATATTTTTTCAGCTATAGCAGAAAAGGCTTAAGTTATTTTGTTAGAAATCATAATTTTTTGATTTTTTTTTAAAAAATTTATATGCAAGTCTTTCACTCTATGTAGAGGAGAAATGAAGTGTGGGGTTTGTATTTCCAGTAGTTTAAATTTTTATTTTATCTCAAAAGAGTTAACATATTAAGGCAAATGGAGCTTTATGATCAAGACAATATTGGTCAAGTACAAGCACTATTCAATACTTATTAACACTAAAAATGTATACTTATGAAAAATAATTACGGAAACAATAAAACGTTTGGGGTTCCCGCCAAAAAGCCATAGTCGTGTCAAAATCTGACAGAACGATTAAATAGGTTTGATTTGAAAAGCAGGTTGATCGTTTATATTAGATGTTGAGATATAAATCGATATTATTGTCTATCGATTACGTACCGACACATGTACAGTTTAAGATGAATTTCGGATATAAATAAAGAATAGTGATGTACAGATGTTAAACTTGAAGTACTCGTATTATAGAGAGAATATAGTGAAACAGATTCAAAGCCGCCGTCTATTTAATATGTAAAGAGCTATGAAGAATAAAGAAGATATCCAACACTCAAATTTAAAGAAATAATTAAATTAATATAATACATACATACATACATATGATCACGTCTATATCCCTTGCGGGGTAGACAGAGCCAACAGTCTTGAAAAGACTGAATGGCCACGTTCAGCTATTTGGCTTAATGATAGAACCGAGATTCAAATAGTGACAGGTTGCTAGCCCATCGCCTAAAAGAGGAATCCTAAGTTTATAAGCCTATCCCTTAGTCGCCTTTTACGACATCCATGGGAAAGAGATGGAGTGGTCCTATTCTTTTTTGTAATAGTGCCGGGAACCACACGGCACTTAATATAATATTAATATAATATTTTTACAAAAAGGGAAAAGAAAATAATAAATACTAGATTTTGCCCAGCCCTTTATGTTCGTGGTATTTTATAGTATACACGTAAAGCCAATAATGTTGTTGCTGGAGACGTTTGAGTTAATTTGTTACAAATAAAAAAATTATTAATTATAACATAAGATAAGAATAAAATAGAACTTGAACCATTTTTGCAATTATTTTAAACCATGTACAGTACACATTTGCTCTCTCGTCATTTCGATACACAAATGGTCAATGCTTATGTAATATAGCAGATGTTTTATAAACTTCATTAATAATAGTGCGTTTAATATTAAAGATAATAGATAAAATTGCTCCAGTTACGACGCGTGTTGTATAATAGTACATAATTGATATGTGATATTAATCGACACGTGCATAATAGTTATTACGAATTTTTGCATCTAATATCAATGTGAAAGTAATATGCAAGAAGAAACTACTTTAGAGATTTTCATGCACGTTGTTAAACATTTTTAGTAACATACAAACATATATATATAAAATCACGCCTTTCCTGGAGGGGTAGGCAGAGACTACATCTTTCCACTTGCCACGATCTCTGCATACTTCCTTCGCTTCATCCACATTCATAATTCTCTTCATGCACGCTCGGCGGTTTCGGACTCTTGACCTGCCCCTTTGCCAGGACGTCCTTAATTTGATCAAGATACGTCCGGCTAGGTCACAGAGTCACAAGTTTCTAGCCTATCCCTTAGTAGCCTTTTGTGCCATCCTTGGGAAGGAGATGGAGTGGTCTTATTCTTTTTCCTATTAGTATTGGGAACCACACGGCACGGCGGCATGAAATATGATATTTGTAAGAAAGTATACTTACTTTCATACAGATTGAATATATTGATCCGACATTCCCAGTTAAGCAAAAATTAGCAAAAAGCCAGTCTCTAATAAATTAAATTACGCAGCACGGTAACGGCACCTTTCCGCGCTCTTACTTCACAATATCGCGAGAAAAACTTTATTTTGCGGAAACAAGCCAGCTATTGATTTGCTACAAACTGTATCATTGTTGGAAAGCCCGCATCCGCTCATGTAACGAGTTGATTAATTGTCTCACATTCTTGGTTTTTTGTCTTCAATGCTGACTTTACACGGAGTTAGTTGCTTTTTACTTGATAGTTTGTGTAGCTGTTTCTCAATTCCAACATTGAGTCGTCCAGTATCATTCATTCGTTATATTTAGCTAGCCGTTTGATTTTAAAATCATACTAATACTTTCAAGTTTTATCAACAAACAAAGCGGTCATTGAAGACATGATTTGAAAATTTTGTACAGTAAAAATTTGCAGATTAATATTCAGTGTTAGGTTTTATGGATATTTTTTTTTAATAAGTTATAATAATTACTTTGAGGTTAAAGGTCAGAGCAAAAGGTAGTATTAATTTGAAAAATAAATTAACTAATATATAATTAAATACAAATTCGTATTTTATACTTAATTTTAAGATGCCTTCCAGAACTTATAAGTAGACTACAAACCAGAGTTGCGAGATATTCACTGAATTTAAATATTTACCTAACAGTAACAGGTGCCTTCGCAATATTTAAGCTATTTAGTCACAAAATACGCGTAAAGTTGCCATTAAGCATTCTTGTCTTGTGTGACAATGGAGATTTTGATGCAGTGAAAACAGTTGCGTAATGATATGATCTTGAGATATGTTAAATGCAACTGGACAAGTTTTTATTGTTGTCATATAATATAATAATATAATCAGTGTTCTCACGTCGGTTTGTTATATGGAAAGTTTGGGAAAGAGTGGCAGTCTGCCAGTAATTAAATATTAATTGCTTATATCATCATAAATGATGTGTTTAAATGATTTTTCGGGAAATTATCTGATTTGTAAATTGTTGTTTGCAAGATTTCATTTATAATTCACTAGCGACCCCGCTCGGTTTCACACGGTGTCCTTTGAAGAATATTTAGCGTAAGTACTTTTTTGAAACTTAGAAAATACTTTTTCTTAATAGTAACAATGAAAACTGCATCAAAATCCATTGCTTGATTTAAAGAAGAAAGATTAGAAATAGAAAGAAGTAGAAAACGCCTTCGTTCTATACTTTACCGAAATAAAATTAAAAAGCTTAATTATTACTACTATCAATAATAAGCGAGATTAACATATTGTCTAATGTAGTTTAATTGTTTAACACATAGTGTAGGCGCGGTTTAACTCTGAGATCTATAGCTCTTATGTTGGGTATAATATATGCGTCTGCAATCGATATATTGTTCAACGTGCAGAATACCCGATGAGGAAATAATTGGCAAATCAGAAACAACAACACCAACGCGGCAAATCGAAAACGCATGTCATTCGGATCAACCGTGACCCCTTCAATATTGATTATTAAGCAGAAAAATAAACGACAAATCAATACCCAAATAATATCTAATTTAGTCAGAATAAGGTCTATAATCGATTGAAGACGTATTCGATTTAGAAACTACTCTACCAATGCCACTCTTAATAAATTCAAATGACGTGGTCAGTCCCCACATTTTTGGATTCGTTGAAGTTCTAGTGAACAAAGACTTTGTGCTTCTCAAAAATATACATAAAACTTACGTTACTGACTGAGTAAATAAGTAATTGATGACAACGTACAGCCGAAACCGCTGGGCGTAGCAAGAGAGCGTAAAGGGGATTTCCCAAACAAGATTTATAGTCTGGTATGTATAGTAAGAAATTGATAATATCCGAATAAGTAATTTTATTGAATGCGAACACCTTTTGTCGTCATTGTCTATGGCCGCCTATTGGTATTTCATGGAACTGATCTGACACAAAACTAATTATTAAGTGATGTTTGAAATAATATAATGAATAAAAATTTTTAATTTATAATTCTTCTACCCATGTGATACTTCTAAGTGATATGCTTGTGTGCCTATTTGTAGCACACACACGTTAATTATTTGTTTTCTACAGACGAAAATGAAAAATCAGTCTACTCATACTTCAAACAAAGTCACATTTGGATGCCGTAAGATATTACATAAAACTTTTACCGTAATAAAATGCTCACAATTACGAGAAATCTTTCACATGACGCGACAAGTTTAAAAGAACGTGTTTTTGCAAACGGTGGGAGGATTGTTCATTGTATTTAGTGGTTATGTTGTGTGTTACCAGCATGCGTTTTAATTAGTGTAAAAGACAGCGAGAGTCATGACGGATTTGTTAATCTTAGGTTTGATGCCTTTTACTGAGTCCAATAATAAAAAAAAATACTTCATAGTGTATAACAAAGTCACCCTCCGCCTCAGCCGTTACCTGAGCCTTCATTTTTTTAAACCATAAATTGTTTTTTCATGTAGTTATCTCTTTTAGAAATTTTATTCCAGAGTTGTATTTGCACATAATATCTATTATAATTTTTATGTAACATCGCACGAAGTCAGGCCGGGTTGTTAGTATTTAATAAAATTATCATATAATTTCTTTCATTTTTGCATGTTCTCGGTTGTACGCTTTTACCGTTATTCTTCATCAAATCACATATTCATGAGCCAAATCAAATTTCAGGTAAATCCGATCTATATTATTTTTGGCAGATTATGTAAACAACCTTCTTAGAGTTCAGTAGTTCCTCTTATATAGGCAGTTATATACCTACAGAATGTTATTAACTGGTTATGTAGGGTCAATGTCAAATTATGTGTTATAGGCGCGGTTCGAATTTCAAATTAAAGATACAAGAATGATATGTGGCGTGTGTAGCGAATTATTTATTGTTCTTGACAATAGCAAATTAAATATTTTTTATAACGATTTCTCAAGTACTTAATGTTGAAAATACATACCCAATTTATTAGGTAAATTTCGCATTACACTGGTAAAATGGGATCTATTTATTTTTATAATTTGTTTATTTAATCCATGTAACCTACTTAAATTAAATTCAGTTCTCTTTAAGTGGTCGTTCTTCTTTCAAGTGGTCGTCAAGATTCCTTCAACAATTTCTAGTGTCAAACAAATGACATGGTAACCACAGTAACTATTCCCTATCGTGAAGAATCAGATAGAAAGCGTAATCGAAGGGCTCGACTTTTACTCGATTAAACTAATTTACAGGCTCTGTCTGGGAAACGTGACCCATGGTCAGATAGCGGATCCAACGGTACTAAGTTCTTTAGATAAACACGCCTCTAACTCCCCAGGAAGTAGGAAGTAACGATTTTGTTACATGGTATTTATATGCTGGAGAAAACCATTTATTACAAGTTGGTACTTACGCGTTCTTAGGTTATTTGACTGCTTAGTTACTCTTGTGGTCCGTTATTAAGGAGATGTTTGTATGTGACATTATAACTTATACATTATGTCATTGCATAAGATACTATGCCAATTATTTGTCTGACTGACTGACTGATGTCAAAAGTGACCGATTTACGATCGGTCACTTTTGACATCAGAATTGTTTAAGGAAATTTATATCCATTAGTTTCTAGTACGATTTTTCTTTAGTCGCCTCCTATGACATTTACAGAAAGAGGTTTTGTTAACTTGTAAGTGGCGAATAAAAATTCCATAAAGTCAAATATATATGCAAAAAAAAAATCGAAGAAATTAAATGTAGCCGTAAACAAAACCACTTTTTACAAATTGTTTAAAAAATATGATCAGGCTCAAGAAGAAAATTTAAAGAACAAACATTTGTAACGAACAACATTTTGATCCAATACCTGACCTTTTTTTTATAAAATTGGTTAAATATATCAAGTATCGTGACATAGAGTTGTCAGTCACTTTTTGCACCATATCGACAAAACATACGCTTAGTTCTTACACCTTCCGTGTCGGTAATAGAGTTTAATGAAGTTGCATGATTGATTATTATCGATATATCGATTGAATGTTATTCAATCGCTTCCCTTATGTTGTGTTACAGTTCCAACGACATAATATTGTGATAATATTTTGTAATATACTACAACTGTGTCAGTTAATTAATCATTGTAATGTGCTGATTCGGAAACGACACATACATACATATGTATATCATCAAGTCTTTATCCCCAAAAAACCCTAAGACTACTTTCAGTTAGATGGAATTCAGATTAATATTATTAATTTAGTTATTTTTGAACACTATGTTTTATATGCTCATCTCAACCAAATTAGATTGCTTTCTACTATATCTAAAAATTATATAGGATTTTAATTTAAAAAAAAAGAATTTTATCAATATATTCCATTCAGCCGCTTTGATTTCACGATATGCGTCTCACATAAATTTTATGTGCGGCTCTTTCTCCATACATACATACATACATACATATGATCACGTCTATATCCCTTGCGGGGTAGACAGAGCCAACAGTCTTGAAAAGACTGAATGGCCACGTTCAGCTATTTGGCTTAATGATAGAACCGAGATTCAAATAGTGACAGGTTGCTAGCCCATCGCCTAAAAGAGGAATCCTAAGTTTATAAGCCTATCCCTTAGTCGCCTTTTACGACATCCATGGGAAAGAGATGGAGTGGTCCTATTCTTTTTTGTAATAGTGCCGGGAACCACACGGCACTCTTTCTCCATTTAGGTATGTTTAATATACGTAAACCAATACTCATACATATATATATATATATATATATATGTATGAGTATATATATATATATTATATATATATATACTATTATATATATATATATACATATATATATAAAATAGTCTTCATAGTACAATTAACAATGTACGTGCACAATTTTAGTAAAATTATTTATGTAAAAAACAGCGTGAAAGTACGAACAAACATAAGCATTTGAAATTAGTATAGAATTGATGTTGTTTTTGATTCGAAGTTTAAATTAATTTGTTTTTTCATCACCTAATTATTTGTTTTTGGCCATCAAATTCCGTCGGCTGTCGCAACACCGAACACTTGCCTAATTAGAAGTACCTAACGGCACTATTTTAGTTAAACAAAATAATTAATCGATTTGCGAAATCGGGGCCGAATTATCGTACTGAGTCCTCATAATGTTGAAAAGTGGTCCGGTGACCACTGGTTATGTAAGCGAAAAGTTCGTGGGAGACGATTGTTACAATCGTTTTGGTGATCGAGGGGAACGAATTGATAGTTGCATCGTTTTGAGCTGTAATCGATTCCTAGCGTGAATTGGGTCACTAATGTGGTAAACGGGCAAGTTCGCAATATTTGGAACTTGACATGTGAAGGGTTAACTTGACCTGATAATATAACCTAAACCTATAGGTTACAAGGTGATGAACATAGTGATTTAGTAACGAACATAAGTGACATTTTTTACCAGTTTTATGAAATTTTTAGTAATTTTATATTATATCATAGATTTATTCACTTACAAAGATTTCTTCTATTTGACTTTCACTGTAGCTAAAAACTACATTTTGCGTTCTTATTATTTTCTCAAGAAAATTGGACATTTACATTTTGGTTCATCGAAAACAATTCACATATATTTCTTTGTCGGCCCCGGACCATCTGACGCATCTGCTTACAATTGCACAAGCTTTATAAACTGCACGGGTTACATAATGCCCATCATCGGGCCCTTGACACGAGCTGGTAATCAACCGAGGTTTTAAATGTTACTCGTTTTACGAGAAAAGATGAGCCTTTTGTCTGTGATTTATTTTATTACGCCAGTCTGTATGTAGCTTTAGCTTACATTCGAATATTTACGATGTACCAGTGACTCTTTTCTGAGGTAAGTATTAGTTTGATCGCTAATTGATGTTCTTACGGTGAAGGAAAACATCGTGAGGAGACCTGTAAAATGTTCACTCAGACATGTGTAACTATTACTATAACTATTCAAGACAGGTTAGGTTTACCAGCAATATTGTGTACTTTACTCTCTCCAGCTCCGTAGCATAGCAAGCGCGAGGCTGTCTTTATCGCTGTCCCGTTTTACGTCGTAATAAAAAGCGAAACAGCGATAGTTTTTCACGCACTAAAAACAGCGTCACGCCAGTCATGGAAAACGGGGGCAGGATCGTGGTCACGAGTCCAGACTCCTTTTCAAAGAGTTTAAGAATGCTATAAGAAATATTCACTTCCCTCTTTCGGGGTCGACAGAGCCAACAGTCTCGAAAATGTTGGAATACCACGTTCAGCTGTATGGGTTATTGATAGAATTGAGATTCAAATAATGACAGCTATTAACCGTTAAAGTAAAAATCCCAAGTAAATTTGCCTCTTCCTTGATTTACTTTTACAATCTTAAAACATAAAGAGAAAATAATATATACAGTTTAACCTCTTTAAATTATCTAGTTTCCCAATATCCAGGAAGCAATGGTTATGAGCTCGTGTTATGGTACATCACTAGTGACAGGCTGATTACACTAGTGTTGTAATGTTCTTGTCTAATCTTAAATTTGTGCCTCTTCCGCGACACACCCATGGCGTTGAGAACATGTGCTGTATTATACATGATAGGAAGTCATGCGAAAATGATTAGCTAATGATGGGAAAATGTGGAATGATGAGGAAAATCAAATGGATAAACTATATACGCATCCTCAATGCTTTTTGTGTGCGCTGCCTCTTTGATTATGGATTTTTCTTTTTATTTTGGTTGACTGGAAGAGATCTTGATTGGGATAAGTCCGCCATTGTACATATTCTTATATCTATACATATTCTTCTTTATGCACATTTAAGAGTTTACAGACAAACTTACAAACATCATATAATCAAGTCTTTATCCCTTATGGGGTAGACAGAGCCAGCAGTTTTGGAAGACAGATATGCGACTTTCAGTTAATAGCTTAATGATAGAATTGAGTTTCAAATATTGACGGGTTGCTAGCCCATAGCCTACTACTCAGCCTCCAATCCAAAAATACTGAAAGGCTGCGTTCAGCTATTTGGCTTAATGGCGGAACTAAGATGAAGAAAGTGACAGGTTGCTAGTCCATAGTACTTCCAAGTTTCCACACAAGCTCACTAGTTAGATATAATACCGATTTTGATTGAATCTAGTTAAATACATAAAGAGTATTCTAATTAGACAAACTACGATTCACAGTACTTTTTTCAATATACTTTTTTATATCAGGTCTTCTTTTCAACATAATGTCCCCGATTTGATAGAAACTATACGGCGATAAATATCTCGAAGCCTTTTTGTTCAAATTTACTGTTGATTATAATTTTCTTCATGTTTTTGTTTCAGGTAATTTGCCTCTCACACTATTCTTCTCAGATACTTTTTTAAAAATGCGGTTAAAGTTATAAAAAGTAAGTAATTATGGTTATGGCTTACAATTATTTGCCAGATAAAGGTGACTCTATAAGCAGAAGCTGCCAATTTGACTTAATTTATCTTTTAGTTCTCTTCAAAAGCTTCATTTATTAGTAAAATACATCTTAAGTAGGACTGACGAACACGAAAAAAAGTATTCATTAAGACATTTACAAACTATGAGAAGCTTAAAAAGCAACTGAAAAAAAAAAACATTTTAAATAGGAAAGAAAGGAATAAAACGAAGTCACTGAAGGTTTTTTTAGTTATATTTTTGATGACAAATATTATTTTATAATATAAGGACTATTAATTTACGATGTTAACGATATTGACGCCTTAATTAATTTTCCTGTGATGTGACAAGATACGAGTACCTACTAAGGAATTGGCACTTTATAATATAATTAAAATGTTTTATTACAACAACTCCTATGTAGGTTGAGATAATCAATCAATCAAATAAATCGTAATGATTCAACTAATTTGGGAGGTACCTAACTTGCACAATTAAATTCGCAATTTTAATATAAACTTGAATGGCGTTTTTTTTGTAAAAAGTAATATTTGTTTTTATTTCTTAATGTTTCTCAATTTCATTTTATTAATGATGTGAATTATCAAATGCGACACCTATCTTATGTAAAAGAAGACGTTGACTGATTGACTGTCATTTCAACACACAGCCTAAACCGCCGGGTCTAGAGATTTGAAAAGTACACTGTCTAAATATTTATTAAGGGAGGTTATCACGAGAATGGAAATTAAGTGCCGTTCCCGGCACTAATGAAAAAAAGAGTAGGACCACTCCATCTCTTTCCCATGGATGTCGTAAACGGCGACTAAGGGATAGGCTTACAAACTTGGGATTCTTCTTCAGGCGTTGGGCTAGCACCCTGTCACTTTTTGAATCTGAATTCTATCATTAAGCCAAATAGCTGAACGTGGCCATTCGGTCTTTTCAGGACTGTTGGCTCAGTCCACCCCGCAAGTCGTATTGTATGTATGTATGTATGTATGGCAATTAAACCACTTTTCTCTCGCGCTGGAAATATTATTTAATTTCCATTCCTGACAGTTAAGTCCTTTTTCCTTTTGGCTTTAGTCCCGGTTGCCCGGATGAAACAAGCCCGGAGTATGCCTTTGACCATGGATCATGCATTGAGTGAGTGAGTTTTACGTGAGCCGACTCCCATCTGACCTCTGCGACGTATTGTAACTCTTGTTTAGTATATTGTCCAAATTGTGTTGTCTTAATAATAAACATTTGGATATCGCCTGCCGAAAAAGTTACTCAGTCCTTCTAATTTTTTTTTAGCGAATGTAAACAAATGCATACACTGATTTTTTCCCCTTAGATTACTCTTAATGGAGTCAGCGACCACTCTTTTCTATTTTTCTTCTCGCTTTTCCTATATCCTGTCTGGGGTAAGAGCAAAGATCCATAGTAAGTCAGGGTTAAACGAAGCGCCTTCAGTCTGACCCTCCATACCTTATTAAGGAGAAACATCGCACAGTTTGAGTTTTTTTCGCCCTCCCATACCATGTTTATAGAAGAAACATATCCCATACCAGTCTCGATAATTTTTTGCATTGATAGTGGTGATCTCTTAAGTCGCCACTTACGACATCCACAGGAACGAGAGTGATGTCCTATTACTAAAGTCTTTTAATAAGACACGCCACCATTCCACCACCGCCGTGACTCACAAACTATGTCAGAGGTTCCAATTTCACAAGTTCAAGATCCATATTTTGATAAAAATCTCGTACCAACACGTACTCTCATTACATAACTGTTCTTGCTCTACTTAGTACTCAGTGTATTGGTGACATTATGTCCAAATAGCTTTACGAAATATGGTCGCGAGTTAAAACAAAATACTGGTCAAGAAAATTGCTATATTATTTTGATATAGTGGTTACGGTATGCGCTATTTACTCGTAGCTAGGTTGATAACAGACAAAAGGTATGTATTTGCACTGCATTTGTAAGTCTGCATTTAAAATGCACTTAACGCGACTAACTTTAATAAAATTGAAAACGATGTATCATAATCTCAGTTGGAGCATTGATGAAACGCAGTCTTAGCTGGAAAAAAGCTGTAAAAGTGAAAAAAAAACACATAGTTAACTTTATGAAGAAGGAAAACAAAAAGATGTTAAGAACGTTAGAATAGATCCACTTCTGTCTTTCCCATGGGTATATAGGGATACGCTTTAAACTTGGGATTCCTCTTGTATGCGATAGGCTGGCAACCTGTCACAATTTGAATCTCAATTCCATTATGAAGCCATTCAGCTGAACATAGCCTTTCACTCTTCGCAAAACTGTTGTCTACCCCGCAAGGGATATGAACGTGACTATATGTATGTTTGTAAATTTTTTTATCTGACTTAAGTGATACTTTCTTACATTTTGATATTGATTTGAAACCTTCAATACATTCATTCATTGATGCTTTCTCGTTAATTCGCTCCCATGCACCATAAGAATAGAAATATTGGTCATTTTAATTTATAATTCATACAAATATTATGAAGAGAACTTTTTATGCAAGTAGGTGAGTTTCTAACGAATATAGGTACTCAAACATTCCTAACCTGGGTTCGTTCCGGACCCGAGTCTAATATCTTAACCTACGACAAACTACGCAATAGTCCGCACGCTTCCTACAAATAAACAATTCGTGTTTACAACGGTTAAATTGCAACCAAATTGGTTACATGAAATTACTTTGCTACTGAATTATTCAATACAAGGCGAAACAGACCGAGATAAATGACCAACATCCCGGACTTATATCATTTGTGTGCGGCTATTATGTCAGTAATCGATAACTTGAACAAGGATATCTCATTCGAATGCACTATAATCGAATAGTTTCGAAACAGACTGTCCCTTCCTGCACCGTTACATTTAAATTTAACGTCGCCTTTCGCTTGTGCTCAAGTTATGAGAAAATGCGAGTTGTTAATGGTTATTATTTTCCTTTTAGAAAATGAAGAAAAATAAGGATATGTTGAATGGCATTGATGTAAGTAGTTCTGTAATTCTGTTACTAATACGTCAGAGATCGAAGATTGTCCAATGACTTGTTTGATAAAATGTAGGCTTCAATGTAGGATCACAATTTACTCTCATTCACTTCCACAAAAGAATTTATTTGTAAGCCAACCATTTATATTAATAAAATAAATGGTATCTTGATATCCTTTGATCGTGAAATTTGGCAAATTAGTTATTTACTTAAAACGAAGATTCGTTTTATACTTTTGCAATATTTTACACTTAATATCAGCATTTACTTAAATCTCCAAGCCCGAAAATGCTCATTTGAATGAGGAATTTTGATCATTATTGTACTCGTAAGTACTAACACATTCACTGAGATTGTACCAGCTGCAAGTATTATGTGTAAAGCGTAAGTTAAGCAACGTTATCGGATAAGGTTTACGTAATCCAAAACTAGATCAATTGCCACAGTACACTTGCTACCCTCGACAGGACTCGTTAGATTGCTTTTACTGTATAGGCCTACCTTATTTTATTATTATATATGCTGGTCTGGAAGCGAACATTAAAAATCTAAAATTAATAGTTCTTTGGAACAACGATTAGAAAAAAGGAAATAAATATTAATGAATATCGCAGGAAATGCCATAACAGGTCCTGCGATAAACTGCCGCTGTTTTCCTTTTGTAAAGCGAAACGGGACAGCGATAGTTTATAGCGCGATGAAAACGGCGTCGCGCGTGCTTTGTTAACTCCGCTTGCTCAGTGATATTCTGAACACGTTTAGCACTGAATTGAACACTGAACCTATTGTGGCATCACGGACATTAGTATTGAGTTAGAATACAAAAACATAAAAACAATAAATGAATTATAAGGCCGCGCCTTAAAACAGTCAATATTAAAATTTACAACACTACGGTGTTGCTCAAAAATCTTAATTTATAAAAGACGACACTGACATTTCACGGCCCAAAAAGGTGGGAGAGAGAGAGAGAGAGATTTGAATTCGGCATGTGGTATATTATTTTATTGCGGTCTAATGGCGCGGTAACGGGATTTACCGGGTCTTTTCGTTTTACGCGAGAAAAGTCGCAGGCGTTCTTTAGTGTAAGTATGAAACGAAGCATATTTAAGTTATGCTACTTTCAGTATAGATATTGGTCTTAGAATGTCTATTTTAATTGACTTGTCCAAAAGTAGGTTGTATAGAATTGTTCTCATTAGTAGCAGACAGATACAGGCGCGGTAACAATACATAATAGATATTGTTGCAAAATATTATGTCGGCATCGTTTGTTAGACGTAATAAATTTTAAACCAAGACAGGTAGTGTAATCATAATATATTGTTACTGGGTCAAAATAAAAGAGAAATGAGCATATATACCTATTCAACTTTTTTTAAAAAGTTGTTAATTACCACAAAAATATTCAATAAATAGATTTAAAATATATAAATTAAATTGGAAATGTTTTATAATTTATGCATATTTTTTTTAAATTGTGTATTAAATTAAAAAGAGACTAAGCAAAGCCGTATCGATGATTTTGAGATAACTGACATTTCATTCCTCTGTTCTTGCAAAGGCATTAAAAATAATGATGTGTGTTTTTCTTCGGGTCATGACCACATCAGAATTTTATTCGAAACAAGAAAATAATTTATGGCACATGATGATGTCCACTTTATCTTTCGTACCCTTGAGTTCTTGGAAGAGTCAAGATGAACCAAAAATTATTTTGTTTTTATCATTGTGAAATTACGAATCGAATCCGAGGCAGACTCGGGCGCAAGAACGCTGCATCAAATAGGTAAAAACACCACAATTTACTCGTCGATTTTGGATGTACAGTCTTCTTCCTCCTGGCTTTTAAGTCCCGGTTGCATCCTCACCTCTTTGGAGAAGAGCTCGGGGTATGCCTTTGATCATACATTTTGAGAAAACAGTATATATACATAGATTTAATCACACCCCTTTACGGAGAGGGACTACATATTCCACTTACCACGATCCCTGTATACTTCTTTTTTGCTTCATACACATAACTAAGAAGTAGGTATAGAATAGATGAAAAGCTCAATGCTGCCAGTTCACACATTTCTATAAAAACCATAAACAAGTTACAAATAATCTTGATAACAACTCGACTAATTTCGATAAACTCTTCTAAATCTTTTGGCAGATATTCCTTGTTTAGTCATTAAATGGCTAATAAAAATACTATAAGCAAAATCATTTGTAGTAATTTAAAATCAGAGTTCAGTGCCCCTAATGACATTTTTAACGATCCTTCGCGCTCAAATATTTTAGTATGCAAAACACAGAAACAATGAGTTTCTTGCTCCACCATGGGGAATGCAATAAAAACCAAATTAATGTTTAAATTATGTAATAATTCATTTTTTTGTAGGAATTTAGTTTTTTATTGTATTGATAAATTTTGAATTGATTAGTAGCATCGGATACAATGATAAAAAACCTGCTTTGCAAAACTATCTGAGTAATATTTTGAAAAAAGTAATCGAGTGGTTTAGGAAGAGTAAGAAGTGAATAAATGGCAGTAAGTGACTATGTAACAGTTTTTTTAAATCACGAAAATTTATTGCAAGTTTCAGTTTCAGTCAGATTAACCTAACGACCTAAATAAAGAAAAATATTACGAAGAAAGACGTCAATCTCTGCCTAACCCTTCCGGAAAGATATGTATATATAAATACAAATACTGGCAAACTGTAAAATTTGCAACTGTACGAATTCGTTACAGTGAGACAGAACTCCATGTTTGGACGTATCAGCAAAGTCAGTTACCAAACTGCTGAGCCCAATTTTGCAATACCTACTATCTAGTCTCAATCAGTTTCGGCTTATCCACACATGTTGAAATACTCAGTCACGGCTTAGTTATACTAAGATCGTTTGTTCTTGTGATAAAGTGTTTAGTCAAGTCATAATACCAGTTATTTGTTCAAGTGGGCTTGAGAGGCCTATGTTGACTGTCTGTAAACAAAAAAAAATATATATAGTAAGTATTTTTTTGTAAAGTCTTCTTTTTTGTGACTTATGATAAATAATCGAAATTTGAATTATTATTGGATATACTTTATTGAGGACCTTGTATGTATTTAACTCTGATATTTTTTCCGAAAACTTTTCAGAAATGGATTGTAAATTAAAATTTCAATGCAATTCTGAAAATGTTAGGAAGGAGGATATGGTATGAATGTGACATCATAATACTAACATGTAGATTTATGTGATTGAGAAAAATCTAGAAATACCTATTTCTTCCTTAGGAATTTAAGTGAAAGTAATTTTGATATCTGGCGTTAAAACTAGATGGTCGCTGTCTATCTAAGGTAATAATTTAGGTAAACATAACCTGACCTATATATTCAGTCGTTTTAAGACTGTTGGCTGTTTCTATCTTGCAAGGGACATAGACGTGACCATATGTATGTCCTATCCATTACAAAATTCTAAGAAACATAAAGTAATATTGTAGCCAGTGCAACTGACGTATAGTATTAGTAAGTGAAGTGGTAGTTTCACTCGATTTTCTATTTCATTCCGTCCACTCTTCCGCGTCTCGATCACGCATGCCTGCATCTTGTCGTATATTGTTTAATAACAGTGATAAACTTGACACTAGCGTAAACTTCTCTAGAAGAGACATATTTAATAATAAGAAAAGTACTCTTCTTGTACGAGTACCTTAATTTTTCTCTAATTTAAGTATATTTAAGAAAAAAATATCTTAACTATTTGATTCAAAATAAATAAGGTGCATTGCTACGAGTACATCCATATTATGTTATTTTAATATGTTTTTTTTCGTGGTCCACTTGACCACGATTGATGATTTGAAAAGAAGTAAGCCTAGGCCCTACGCCCTACATACAACAATTTATCTTGGGAAACCTAGCTTGGTTAGGTTTTAGGTATTTTCTGAAATGAGAATATAACATAAACATGGTTATACATATTATCTTAATGTCATAAGAGGACACTGACCTACTGATGAGCTGACATATCGACACACGCACAGCCCAAACAGCTTGATTTGAATTTCGCATTTAGTTGCCTTATGTTGTAGAAGTCTCCAAGCGTTTATCCCTAAGTAAAATAATGTTACATTTTTTATTTCACTCGAAAGGAGCCGCTACACTAGTTGAGTGTAAAATTGTATTCTATTCCATATTGGCGTATAATCTCTGATCTATTCACTATCTAATTGTTCCTTCTTTCCGCTCCACGTGCGGAATGTCTTTCACTGGCATCCCGAGGCTACTCTTCCGTCAGATCTCAACAGTAGCGTTCCGGTAGTAAACTTAAATCACTATCTACGTATACATATTTATTAGACAATGTTTAGTTCGCGATTGAGTTATTTATTCGCTTTTTTTGATAAAAATTCCTTACTTCTGTAAACTCCATGTAGATTGTTCTTTTTTTCGATCTTTCAGGTATTCTTCACTTTTTTTTTTTTTTTTTTTTTTTTTTTTAATAAATATATACGGGACAAGTTACACTGATTGAGTTAGCCTCGCAGTAAGTTTGAAACTTGTGTTACGAGATACTTACTCAACGATACTATATTTTATAATAAATACTTATATAGATAAACATCCAAGACCCAGGACAATCAGAAAAAGTTCTTTTCTCATCATGCCCTGGCCGGGATTCGAACCCGGGACCTCCGGTGTCACAGACAAGCGTAATACCGCTGAGCCACAGAGGCCGTTCACTTGCACCATATTTGAAATAATTCTTATTAAGTATTCGAAATTCCAAAGCTATATCATTACAGTTGTTATATTATAGCTATACTTTACTATGTCATCATAAACATAGTAGCATCAGCATTCTATCAAAAGCTACATAGTGCATATTATGTAGTTTTAACTACCTATATAGACCTCTGTAATTATTATAAGCTCATTTTAAACTGAACTCTCAAAGAACTCAGTACACTAAATAAGGTAACTCTTGCAAAATAGTATTTTGAAAGTGTCGTAGACCCCCGGCTTTCCATGCCCACTGCTTAGTGGTAATACAATATTGCCAGTTTTAATTAAAGACATGTAATACTGCAAAGTATATTACATGTCTCGTAAGTCTTGATTCAAAGTGTCGAAACTCCGGTCAAGTTGCCCGCGTCATGTTGCACGCCTGGGTTACAGACTTCTAAAGTTGCAAGAGAATTAGTGAAAAGAAAGTTATAAGTAGATACCTAGTTACATATTGTTTGTACAAAATTCACTGTTACGAGTATTTTTACATTATCATACGCTTCAAAATGATTCTGGGAAACCTGAGAAGAATGTTCCCTGTATTATTTTTCCTCTTGCATCGGACATTTTGTACATGTCGTGAGAAATTTAATTAGAAAAATATGGTTTATATTTTGGGAGGGCGAAATTTCCCGGTTATATTTCTTAGGTTTTTGTTTGTACTTATGTATTACTGAGGTTTATAGATACATCGTTGAATTACTTAAAAAGGTATATATAAAAACAATACTTCGATTTAAGTGATTACGTTTGCCATTTATGCAGTTTAAAGTATATACACTCTTCCGTTAAGCGGATTAAGATCACAATACGAGGTCAATTGACCACATTCAATTTCAAAGTATCAAGATCGGTTCCGGCGGTAGCGGGCGCACGCAGATGACCTTGCAATGTCGTCTTTTGTTTATATTTATTTAGTTAGAAATCTCTTCAACGCGGATGACAGATTGCGACCGCCCACAAGACACGGCAAGGTCACCATCGACCGGTTCTAAAAGTGGATCTTTATAAATCAGACCATATTATGCAACTTTAGTAGGTTACATTACACTTTGTAGCGCCTTTTAGGAGATTCAACTTTTGACGAGCTGTCACAAGTCAGTTTTTAATCCGTCAATTCTGTTCGGCTTTTATGCATTGTGAGTGAAACTTGAATAGTGGTTCATTGAGTAACAAGGGCGAAATAACAATAACATTTTGATTTATTCCATAAGAGTGGGAACTTTAGTGAAGATAGGGAAGATTAGTGAAATAAATAAGAACCTGTTTACCACTATGAACTACCGTCAGATACTTTACCTTATGATTTAATATAAGGTTTCAGTGTCGTAACTTCAAAGATCTATAAAAGGCACCGATATATGCAAACGATAGTAAAAACGTGTTTGACGTGTGAAATTGCGTGTGTAGTAATTTCTCACTGCAACAGAACCTAGGTTAGGAATAGGTGATGGGTCGCTGCTGGTGGCATTTAATCTTAAGCTTCCACGTGATTCGATTTTATATCGCATAAAATCCATTCTAGGTCTAACAGTTGTCACTTAGGCCGATTTAGCAAATTTGTGGGAAAAAATATTAACACCGGTTTAAGAAACAACGTTCTTATTAATAAGTTGGCACATTGCCTTGAGCATTTTGCAAAAGTTTTTTTTATTTTATTGAATTCAGCGATAAAAAGTAATGAGAGTTCTACCCGGCTCTAAAGTATAACAAAAAATAATTATAACCACTAGAATCAAACCAATAATTATTTCTTCGACCTCGATTTGGTTCTAATAAAGGTTGTAGATTAATTAAGGTGCACGTCGTGATTACACTTCAGTGACAACTGCCAACATGCATTTGTATCATGTAGCTGTCAATTTTGTTGTTTAGCTATGCATCTTTTGATAAAAGCATAAAGTTCAAATTTGAATAACATGTGAAAACTGGTCGCCAGTATAACGTCACATAGAAAGGCCGCGCTTATGCAAGGGCATGCTTTCGGAATATATAGCGCGGCCTACTTAAAATGTCAGCATTATCGTTCGCTAATGAAATTTAATTACGAGTACTTTTTGTTTCAGGTAAAGGTTGCCAATATTCATTATGATAATGGAGAGTGGAGACGTGATGATAGCATGTAAGATTATAGCATAGTTTATATATTCAGATTAAAAAATATCTAATAGCGTGTTCCGAGTTTGGCGACAGGAGTCTGCTTCAAATTGTAAATTTAAACGCTAACATTTAAGAAATTTTTATATGATATTTATAATAATTATTTTATCGAGATATAAAAATAGATTTCTCAATTCAACATGGGCATACAATAAATGTAAATCGAAACTATCTCAATGATGGGATAAAAAAAACAAAGGCGTCAAAAACTGGTATCATAACTTCAGGTTCTCATAAAGCGATCACGATATCAATTTCCTGGATGATACCCTACAAATGCAGTAGAACAGGTACCGAGGCACGCGGAAACCGGGGCTCGAACTCAAGACCTTCACTGTCAAGGTCGGTCCACGCATCCAATCGACCTTTCACCGAATGGACATTTTGCGGTATCGCTCACGGAATTAGATACGGTCACGATAGTTAACGTTTGAAAATAACACGACTTTTTGCTATAATAGGCGTCTAAATTTGTATCATTATTTAATTCCTTTTTTTTATTTTTACATTTATGTAGATTTTCATGTAGTCGGTTAAAAAGTGATTAATTGTTTTAAATGAGAAAATGAACATTAATTTAGAATTGAAATCAAATACTGAGCTGATGGATGGATGGACCCAATGTCAAAAACTGATACTCTATTTGTACGTTTATTACAAAAGCTTTCCTTCAGGAGTAGTTTTATATTCTCATCATTATCATATTTGCATACATTAGCGATGTCGCTGTTGTATGCAAAACGGTAAACCTGACCCATATTGGATCTATCATGGTTATATATCATGATGTTCGGTTTCCTCATGACGTTTTCTCTCACTCGAATTAATAATAAAAAATTATTGGTACATGGCCGAAGTGGGATTTCATGTTAACCCTTATTGATTTTTCAACTAAAAACTGTGTTCTTTTTAGCCTTACTTTAAAGGATTTTTAGGAGCACTCAACCAACATTGGTTAAGTGGTTTTGGGTAAGGTCACTTTTCCTTTTATATGTACTCATATCAAAGCAGATACTTTTTTTTAATGATGATATCGCTTTTGATGTTTGATATAAAAGTGGTTTGACTAATCAGCATAATATAATATATCGCATATAATAATAAATCCTTTAAAGTCGCTTTGCGTAAAAACCTGACTCACCCAATCCAGGATTCATGCTTAAAGGCAAGGGCCCCGGGCTCCTCTCCAGAGTGGTGTGGATGCAACCGGGACTAGAGCCAGGAGGAAGGAAAAAGATACAAAAAAAATATTTCTCGATTCTGAAAGTACCTCCCTTTTACTAAGACGTCGATTTACTTTATTTGCACAATCAAAATACATTGCCGATACATAAATTGTTCCAGTTTTTCTTTATTTCAAAAATAATTGAGTTGACCACAGTAATGAGCCCACCTGCATGTTCCAATAATGATACCTTATAAAAAGTAACTACTCCATATATTTTTTTTTTGTAAAATGGCGACAAATTTCCGCGTGGTAACCCCGAGGTGTGGTTGTCGAGGCCGACTACTCCGTTCACTCGATCAAACTAGTTCACTCTCGGAAAATTTCTGTGTGCGTACGCGCATGGGAACTTGCAATTCGCTCAATGTTTCAAAGCAAGGTGAATAATTACTAAATAATTAATACTTTAAAACTTATGACTAAATATATAAGGTAACGAAGAACGTTTTAAGAACGTCCCCAATTCAAAATTGTTACATTTCTAATCAATTCATGCGAAATTTTATTTGAATGATAATCATACAAATCCAAATTACATATGAAATTAATAAATAAAAAATATTGTTTGAAAATGAAAGTTTTCTTCTGTCGTTATTGCTGATTTCAAATTTTCACTACCTCGCGTAGCATCGTCTGCCACTGCCAATTATAAAAATAAATCTCAGTAATATGTAACATAAAAAATGTCGTTCTTTGTTCTTTCAAATACTGAGGATTTAATTTCGGCAGCGATTGGCGATAGTTTACGGTAATCCCCAATTATCTACTTAGTAACATTCCAATAATGAGTGACAAAAACTTGTTCCCTACCACGGAAGTGCTCGTATTCAGCCGTCGCATACGTTACTGCATTCTTCGAGCTACGAGTATTTTGCATTTATGATTATTTCGAAGCAATAAAATGGAATTAACCTGTTTTGGTATTGGTATATGTATAACTAGCTTTGGCCCTTAAATCTAAAGGCCGTAAATGTCAAGGAACAAAACCATTTTTAAGATATGAAATTAACTTTTTTCTAACGCAGTTTTCCTAGCCAAGTTATAGTTAGGATATAATTTTATTTCATTCCTCAATTGGTAATATTAATAAATTTACTAAGAGAGAATGGAGAAAACTTAACTAATCAAAATTAATTTTGCCTGTAAAAAGTACTCGTATATGATAAAGTAGATTAACAAATTCGTTTACACGTTTAACAGTATAAATACAACATTAAACAAATGTTAGGAGTACGTGACAACTCATTAAGGCAATTGAATTTAACCTTGTCGTGGAACCGCGACTTTAACAAGCCTGTTTTTGTTAGTCTCACCAAGAACAAAACCCGAGGATTTTGCAATGTTAAGCAACCACAATTGGCCTTAATGACGAGCTGAACGGTAGCATTGTAAAGGAATGCCATAGTTCTAATAATACTCAATTTACTGGCAATCATCCTTTGGTTACAGGGCAAAATGGGACCAAACTTTTTTGTTCAATGCAGCGATGAAATTCATAACTGCACTGTTAATAAGAGGTCTTCTTCCTTTCTTTGATATTTTAGTTAAGTAATACTCTAAATGCTATTTCACTTACGTCTGGATTAGTAACAGAATTAGGCTAGTGAAATAGAACTTTACTCAGAAAACTGAATTTAAAAAAACCGGAATATTCTATCAATCGAGCTTAATTTTTCTCACCGAATGTCTGAATAAGTAATTTACAATTATTACGACTACAATAAATAGAGGTCGCGCGGGTCTCACGGATTCGCTTCTAATTATTTACACAGCAAATCCCCCGCCCATGCGGTTCTATAACAAAGTTCTAAGTAAATTACATAATGCACAATAACAAGTACAGAACAGCAAACATTCACCTTGCATTAGAAACAGATGGCAAGCCCGGCGACTCCGTGCCACTTTCACTACGACACTCGCCCAACGGCATTGAACTTGAGGCGGTTGTATAACTTTATGATATCATACGTTTTATTGCTTATCGCCGAGCATCGAATGCGGTCACCGAAATAGAAGTGCCTGCGTTTTTTATTCGTATTAATTGTTGATTGATGGTTCCTCTGATTATGAAGGTATTGAACTTGAACGACAGTATTTTTAGTGCAGTTGTACGTGTTCACTGATTCGAAAATGTAATTTGGAATACGTTAGCGTTTTCAAATGTCGTTTGTAAAGTGTAGAGATGGCAGGAGTCTTTATTTGAGGGACACTGTCGACTGACACTTTGCTAAAGTTTGAAAATGAACACACCTTGAGAATCATTTTGTAGATTATAAGTATTGTTTGCTAACTGATTCCGAGTAGTAATTTAATCATAAATGAACGTATAATTTAGCATTATTTTAAGATAAACATCTCGAAGGAAACATTACTCTTAAAGACACAAAGAATACAACTTTATCGAACCTATTTATCGCGGTTAATGCTTCGGAAACGGGAGGTATGTAGTTTTCATTTACTAGTTACTTAGGAAATATACATTGTGGTGTATTACCTTTTACGTACGAAAGTAATTTAGTTCGAATGTCACAAAATAATAAGAAAATTAGCAGTAATAAAATGGTAATGGTACTAATAAAGAAAAAACGCGTCTTAAAAATTATGTTCCATTTTATCCTATGACTTGAGGATGGAATTGAGATTTAGAAAAAATAAAGAATTATTCAAATTAATTTTAGCAAAATGTGAAGGTAAAACATTGAAAAATAATAAACTATGTGCCATTTTTACTTAGTCAATGAATGCTCAGTAATTCAAGTTTATGTTGGAAAAGTTGGAAAGCTGTCCGACATCAACTACGATCGATTGACTTACTGACTTGTTTGAAACAATTATAGCGTAAACATATTTAATCCTAAGCTGATATTATAAATGCAAAAGTTTGTGAGTATGTCAGGATGTCAGTATGGATGTTTGTTACTCTTTCCCGCAAAAACTACTAAACCAATTACGATGAAATTTTGTATGTAGGTAGCTGAAGACCCAGAATAACATACAGGCTACTTTTTATCCCGGAGTTCCCGCGGGATTGATTCCATGCGGACGAAGTCACGGGCGGCCTCTAGTTATATATAAATAAATACATTATTTATATTCATAGTCTATATATTTATACTTACATAGTATATAAATATCTTATATAATACGGTTACGCTAGGATAATGAGCAATTCGCAACTCTTATTGTTACAATTGTTTAAGAAACCAAACAAACAAAAGTTATAAATAAAACCTCATTACAGGCCATATTTCGCAGTGTTGCAATTCTGCAACGAAGCGCGACTATTTATAAACGAATGCTCAATTGGAACTAACAATACAAATTTAATTTTGTCTGTCAGGCTAAGTGTTCAATGGACACGCGTCTAATACTAACGACGCATTGTCTAAGCTAAGGAAATTTAGTTCCGCTTCTGATATATCACTCTATGTTTTACAAGCAATCAATTAGATAGACTATTGTTTGGAAGAGACATCGATCAGGTCATGATGCGTCCATTCGTCGGTATTCACCCGTCCAAGGTCCAGGCCCCAGCTTCCTTCAGTATTCTTCAATCGGACAGCACAATGCCTCTTGGACTATTGTTAGTGGGATCCCGGCCCGAACAATCGCAAGACTATCTCAATGACATCTGAGTCTGCCAACCCATCTAGCATGTCGTCTGCTGAGCTGTAATAAGTGACAGGCGGCGAGCGATTCGAGTTTTATGATTTATTCGAGTACAGGCATATAAATAGGAATAATTTAAGATTATTCCGATTTCCCCCGCGGGGTAGCCAGAGCCCAAAGTCATCAAAAGACTGAAAGGCCACGTTCAACTGTTTGGCTTGACGATAGAATTGAGATTCAAATAGTGCTAGCCTAAAACAGGAATGCCATGTATCCCTTAGTCGCCTTTTACGACCTCCATGGGAAAGAGATGGAGGGGTTTTATTCTTTTTTCTAATGGTGCCATGAAACACACGGCGCAATAGTGGTCAATGAGGTACATAATTTTACAGAATAAATTATTTGTATTACAAATAATATATGACAATAATATGCCGGAATTATTTAAATATTAGGACCAAATGACGTTTTATTTTACCACGTTTTATTTTTACCTTTGCCTTTGGTACTCGGATATCCAATCCGTGTAGCGTTTACTTTAATAAAATCTATTATCTATAAAGATTGATATAAGTATTTCTAGGCATGATTCTCAAAGCCCATACGTGCAGTTATTGTTTAGATTCAATAGGATCTGATGTAGTACATTCTCTTTTTGCAAATTTTATTCACTTTACATGCCAGTCGCTACGCGGCCAGCGCACTTTGAGATATGATCTGCTGTGGTGATTGATGGAAGAATAGGAGGAATCTTGAACATGGTGCAGCCTCAATAGAACAAAATGATGTAGCAAATTTATAAAGCATGTTACGTTTATAAAGGTGCATTTTCAGATAATATCCAGAAATTCCGTTTTACACGACGGCAAGTAATGCTCTGCATTTACTATCTTGTTCATGTTGCCTTTTGTTCGAGTTTAACACGAACAAAAGAATCAAGTAACTGGTAAATAAAATGAGAATTGTTACGTGTCGTGTGGTTTCTGGCACTTTAGAATAGAAACACTTCATATTTCTTTCGTCAATATTGTGAACGGCGACTAAAGGATAGGCTTGTACACTTGGAATTGCTCTTCAAGGCGAAGAGCTAGTTATCTGTTACTATTTGTATTTTAGTAAAAGATAAACATGGCCTTTCAGTTTTTCCAAAACTGGTTGGTGGCTCTGTCTACCCCGCAGGGAATGAAGACGTGAATACATTTATGTATTATTACTATCTACAATGAGTTACTATTTGTTTTTGTTAGGTTAGATTTTTTTATCTTACCGCTTTATTCTTATAACTTAATTCAAAATTAATTTATACTCAGGGCTGTTTTCATTTGATATAATTATCCGGATTTTAATGAGAATTTTCACAAAATTCGGTTTTCCCCCTACCAAAGTAAGACAAGTAAAACTTTTCTAACGTAAAACATTTTTCATATTTAACAAAAGGTGTATACTTATATATTGAATCTTTGTTTACCAGACAGATATAAATTCCCCAGCCAAACCGTTAGTTTCGGCAAAAAAAATTGCAATAAAACATGGTTTACTTAATCTTGGACTTAAGTTTAAAATCCCGTTTTGTCATTTTGAAACCAGTCACAACACAAGGAAGTGTCTTAAATGCGTGATCAGTTTGCGAAGTTTGTAAAATAAATATACTTCGGTTACACTGGGGGCAATGACAGAAACATATATGTAAATCTATATATATATATATATATATATATCGAATTTTAATATTAATAAATAAAATAGTATTAATTATCTTTAAATAAAATGAAACGTTCGGTAGAAGACAAACTTTTAAAATGTCTGAATCTTAATTAACGCGGCCTTCCAGTCTTTTCCAGATTTTCTATCCCCGTAAGAGATAAAGACGTGATTATATGTATGTATTGAAATATAAAAACGATTCCTTCAAAACTCATTGTATTTGATGTTTTGTGAAATCTTTTGGACCTTTTGTGTAAAGATATTGCAGAAAATAAATGTATTAATTATTTATAACACGTAATTATATGTAGATGTAATACATTAATGAGATTCTAACATAACTATAATTTAAAAAAAAAATTAGAGCATGACTAATGTATTATAGATAGCAAAGATATATTTTTCATAATTTCATGTTTAAATTTTTTGTTACAGGTAATTATGTCGGTCCATGATGACGTCACACCATTTTATATAAGATAAAGAGGTTTTACATACTTATATAGGAGTAATTACTAAATACAAATATAATAATATAAATAATTAATTTGGAAACCAGATTTTGATAGTTGTTTCTAAAAGATCCAATGATTTTTTAGAGTTCGGAAATCTTAATTGTCGCAATGCTTATGTATTGAGAGTTATTATAGTAAAAATAATAAATCAAAATCTTTAAGACTTGGTATCGGATAAAATTAAAGAATTAAATAGCTGTTGTATGACAAATATTTTTTTTTAATATGCGTCTTCTTCGATTGGTACATGGAACCTACTTACTATACAAGCAATTCAAATCAAACTGACGATTTGAAAAAAGCAGATTTTTAACTCTGACTTGACAGATTTATAAATTTTTTGGATGTTAAATTTAATGCCAATTTCAACTTTTTAGACCAAGAAAAAGTGTACGCGAAGTCGTGCGACCGGAAAGGTCATTTTAATTCCGGCACGATTTAGATTGCGAAATACTGGCATGTAAATATCATGTCTATTTAAAAATAAAAAGCGTTTGCTCCACTAAGTTCTATATTCAAAACATCGCACGCATCGGCGATTGAATCGATAACAATGGCGATCGGAATCATAATTGAATCGTTATCGGACAGTGCTGGTCAACAAAAAGTGCAAGTATTGACCATTACATCAGGCTGCCGACTCGATTGCTGTAATCGACTTTCACTCGGATCGGTGCATCGGCAATCAAAGACAGTCCGACCGAGACTGTAACAAAAAGATTGAGATACAATTAAAATTTGGGTGGTGGAGATTTCATTATGTTATCTCATTTGAAAATATTACGTACAAAAAAATTTCGGATAAAGATTGTGCTACTGCTATTGATTGACTATATAATCTCAGCTCATTATGATTCACAAATCATAATAAAATTCTTGCTTGTTTCTGTTCCCGCAGGAATTACGTAAAATCGTCTCTGACAGACATTCTTTTAGAAGAATCTAAACTGTACGTTTGAGATTATTGACATGTAGTTAATGAAATATCCGATCCTTATGCATGTATGTAGCATAAAAAGCTATTTATTGGCGTCCATAGAAAAATTGAGAAGTACTTTATGGCCGTATGTGTATCACTTATATGATGTCTTTAGCCATCCATAAGTTTAGAACTTTAAGCTTCTTACAATCTTAGATAGCTTAGAAAGAATAAAAATTAAAAAATAAAATGTGATAAGAATATGTCTTGTTCTTACTATATGTAATACTTACATAAAATACTGTAAGACCATGTTCAGCTGCATGCCTGAATAATGGAAGTCAAATAAGTTGCTAGCCTCATTATCTGTTCCTCTTGGCTTTAGTCCCAGTTGCATCCTCACCTGTCCGGAGAGATGCTTGGGTTACGATTTTAACCATGGATTCTAAATTGGGCGAGTTAAGTTTTTAGACGAAGCAACTCCCATCTGACCTCCGCAACCTTTGCTGGTAAACCTAACCCGTATTGAATCCATGATGCTTGCTTTATCATCTTTAAGAGGAATTCCAAACTCAAAGGCCATTATTCACACCATGTATTCCAATATCAGAATTGATTGAACCGTAACTTATCAAATGATGTTCCCAACTCACGCTTGGCCAGTTTTGTTTACAAGTATAAGGCGTGGACACAGAGACCTCGTGTTTTGAAGCTTGATCACGACGAAACGGTAACCCTGAGATGACAAGGATGTGCAATGTACCACTATTGTTGTTTGATGCAAGCCTCTCAATATGTAGGATGAGTACGAGTATGTGGAATATACCTTATAATAGACATAGATTTAAATCTAGAGGGTTCGTAAAAATATCTTTTATTGGTGTTTAAGCGAAACAATGCAAGCGAAAAATTTTTTATGTATTTTTATGTATTACTTATAATTTGTTATGTAGGTACAATAAAGAATTTACATACATACATATAGCCATTATATCAATTTTTCTAATGTTCATGTACGTTGATGAAACTAGCTATCACCTACAGCTTCGCTATCATGGGAATTTTCAGAACAAGTAGCCAGTAGCTTACCCCGGGTAATTGACTATATTTGAATTTCATTAAAATCTTTCAATCGGTTTAACCGTGCGTCTCAGGCAGATACTCGTAAAAGGCGTACATACACGTTTATATTACCTACTAGAGGCCGCCCGCGACTTCGTCCGCATGGAAACCCTATCAATCCCGCGGGAACTCTGGGATAAAAAGTAGCCTATGTGTTATTCTGGGTCTTCAGCTACCTACATACCAAATTTCATGGTAATCGGTTCAGTAGTTTTTGCGTGAAAGAGTAACAAACATCCATACAAACTTTCGCCTTTATAATAGTAGTAGGATTAGTATAGATTTTAAATGCTTTTTTCTTTTAACTTGTCAATAGTGCATTCTATTTATTGAGGTCTATGGGTAACAAACGATGCGTTTGTGATTAATCGATTTGAAATCGAAAGTAATAAATGTTCATTCATATTGACAGCTCTTTCTTTGTGCGCGAGCGCGACTCGATTTGTTTGGGATTAATCGATGGTGTAGAAATAGGTTTTTATAACGAGATCCCTCAGATTTGATATAGATTAAGTTTGTCCAGACCTTATTAACCCAGTTATTACTACGAAAATTTTAACGAGAAATTACTTTACACGATTATTTATTTAGCTACAATAAATAAAAGAAAAAAATGTATTATAATAGCGTTATTTGCACGTACAACAACATACTCACTCATGTAAAGATTATATTTAATAGTTCAGTAATATTTGCGGAACTTGGTGAAAAAAGTATATTTTTTTATAGTAACATATTTTATTTGCAATAAATTACTAATCATTCAAAGCCACAGGTACAATACCGAAAGATCGAACTATTAACCTACAAACAGTACATTGCTATTGGCCATTATCGAATTGGCAAATCTTACGTACACGAATTGATAATCATTTTTGACCGAGATCATATTCAACGACTAAGTACCTATAATGGTACCTATATAATGCATTCATATCGAGTGTTGAAATATTTACAAGGCGTGTAAATTTGAAGTCCCATATGAGATTGACGCAACCCGACCGCGAAACATTTATCCGAGTGCGATGACCTCTCGATGTTGATCGATTGCTGAACGTTGACGAATCGATTCCCGTATCACGTGACTAACGATTGTTTGATTGGCGCCGTATCTATTTGTTCTTATGTCAGTAGGTAATTTGTCATTATTTTTGAACACGTTAGATTTGGATGTTAATTTTGTTATGGTATTTGGAACCCTTCTTACGAAATAACTAATCTGTCGATGTTGAAACAGGGCTTCGGCTTCATAATTAACTTCAGGAATGTGTTTGTGTAAATCTACATAGTTGGGAAACAGTTTGTTTAATGTCGGATCAAAAAGAAGTTATTTGTAAGTTTGACGTGTCTGATTTCCTGTCTGTACTTGCGTTATTTACCTATAGGTACCTATCTGTAGGAGTATACAGTGGACTGAATTGATGCAATTGAACATTTTTTTACGACAAACATTATTTTACGAAATAATTACAGTGTCTCCCAGTAAGTTAGGCAGAGACTATGGATTTCCATTTGCTACAATCCTTACAGACCTCTCCCGTGTCCTCCACACTCATCACGCTTTTTATGCATATTCGACGATTACCTGTTCTTCCGGATCACGTCTACATCCCTTGCGGGGCAGACGAAGCCAAAAGATCAAAAAAGACTTAAAGGCCCATCTGTTTGGCTTAATGACAGAATTGATATTAAAAAGTGATAGGTTGCTAGCCTATCGCCTAAAAGAGTAATCCAAAGTTTATAAGTCCGTCCCTTAGTCGCCTTTAACGACATCCATGGGAAAACTTTCCTAACTTTATTCTTGGCGCCTGAAACCAGCTAATAAATTATTAGCTGGTTATTTATATTATTTATATTTCTCCTCTTAGATTTCACGGGTCTATACACCCCGGATTTTTGAGAGGCTTGCGTGGGGATATAAATCCAACACGTAGAGGCCCTTTGGAGAAGTTGATGTTATGTTGTTCTCCTGCCAAAACCCGTTCCCGGGCATATCAATAGATGATATGTCCATGAACAGGTCTCGGCAGGAGGTGGAGCTATTACAAAATAAGGAAAAGGATTATGGGTTATGGAGTTGACGTTTGGATGGATTTAAACTGGGCTATTGTTGGAGAAGTTCGGACACCTGCCATAATCATGAATACGTGACTATTATGTGGCAGGTGGTGACTCGCCACTCACTAAATGGGCCCCTCAAATCAGTCACCATGATAGGCAACAAAGGGGCAACATCGGCGTGGGTGGCTAAGGATGTCGAGAGGTGAGACTGCGGGGCGTGAAATCATGGTGATCCAGTCAGGCACCCCCGGCGTTATGACATTTTACACTTCCATCCTTCGAGCGTATAGCTCTCGCGACTCCACTCTGACCGGCCGGTTAAGGCAAGCCAGAGGTAGGGGTCCTGTCCCTCATCGGTTTCCACTCCGACCTTGGCGAAGGAAGATCGGAGGCGAGGAACAGGGGCCTCCCCTGGGAGCACTCAGGTCCGTGGGGTCGCTACTCCCCAACAGCTCGCCACAAGCTGCCCTGCGGAGTTATTTATATTATTATTAGTAATAATACACTTTCTTCGCTGTCAGACCGACATGTTCAAAAAGATAAGCATAAGAAAATAGTATCTACTTAATCAACATAGGTACCTACTATCTTATTCCAAGTCCATCTTCATTAAAGTTGGCGTCATCTAAGTGGTCGGCATGCCTGTGGTCTATTAACTCAATTAGTGCTACCAGCCGTGTAAAAGTGCATCACCATCAGCTGTCAATCCGTGCAGGTCATTGCCCCCGTCAATGTGGTCAGCATTGCATCAAACGTTGAGATAATAAGATGTGTGGATGCACCTTTATAACGCGGTGCGAACGATGAGCGCTGGCGTTTTTAACTTTTGGTTTATTTTAAGAATACAGATGATACAAACATACAAAGTAACTATGTTATCATGTGTTAGGATTTTTCATGTTTTTATTAGTATTTTACTTAGCCTTTAACACTTCATAATTATATTTTTATCCACTTTGTTTAGACTAGAAGCGGGAAACGCTTTTAAGTACAAGTTGTTAAATGTTACCTACATATATAATTATTAACTAAGTTTTTGCCATTAAGTATTGCAATTGTTGAACTTTAAAAATGGATGCTTTAATTGTATTAAAATGAAAATTATTTAATGAAGATTCAATTAAAAAAAAAACATAAAAATAAAAAACTTTTTACTCTCAATTCTAAAGGTAATTTTTCCGTCCGTTAAAAACGCTATTCTATTTTATCTTAGACCACTTCCTATGAAGCAACTTTTCAGTACAACCATAATGAATAATGTCGTAAGTAAATCATAAAACGCGACGTATATTTCCGTGGGAAGCGAATTGTGTGAAGCCTTCATGTTTAGAGTAAAGATAAACAATGAGGTATGCAATACATATATGCCATGTGGTTCCTGGCACTAATAGAAAACGAATAGGACCACTCCATCTCTTTTCCATGGATGTCGTATTTCTATCCTGTCACTATTTGAATCTCAATTCTATCATTGAGCCAAACAGCTGAACTCTTTATCCGCAAGATATATGGACGTGATTATATATATGTATTACATATGTGATACATAGATTTATAGATGGATAAGGAAACTCGTATAATCGTTGCTGTCTGTACTCCAGCTGGTCAAGAGGTTAAGGTACCCGATTAAAATTGTGGTCGTTCCAATATATACAGGTTCAAAATCTACCAAGTACCTAACCAAGTTTCTTTTCTGGTTTACACGTAATTTTTAAATAAAATTAAAGGTCATGATAATAAATCAATTCTCTCTGATTATTCTGGGTCTTTGATGTTTATCGATATAAGTATTTTTCATATAATATAGTATGAATTAGTCAAGTAATGAGTTAGTCTCGAACTTACTTCGAGGCTAACTCATACGATACTATATTTTATTAAAAATACTTATATCGACTGTGACGTATACACGTACACGTTTACACTGTCCCGTATATATTTATATATTTGTTTACTAAAAACACCATAATTTAATAAGCACAATCAATTTTAATGTTACGTATTAAAAGTTACGTATTGACAATTACCTGTACGCCTACTACTAAAAGAACGGTTAATCTTTCTAAATGGTAATTAATTAGTGCCACTTATATTGCCTAATTAGTGTAGTAAAGTTGCATGGATTATAATTGATTGATTGTGACAAGCGTTGCAACTTCCGTCATCAGTGTTTTGGCGGGGAAAGTATGTATGCAGTTGCTTTGTAGTGGGTTTTATTCGATATTCGTTTTTGTCCATGCCATTTTTTGCATAAAAAAAAACATTGTTTGACGGTCTCTGTGGCGCAGCGGTAGTACGCTTGTCTGTGACACCGGTGGTCCCGGGTTCGAATCCCGGCCAGGGCATGATGAGAAAAGAACTTTTTCTGATTGGCCTGGGCTTTGGATGTTTATCTATATAAGTATCTATTATAAAATATAGTATCGTTGAGTTAGTATCTCGTAACACAATCCTCGAACTTACTTCGAGGCAAACTCAATCTGTGTCATTTGTCCCGTATCATCATCACTACTCACTACATAGTATAAAACAAAGTCGCCCATTTTGTCTGTAGTCCCTTCGTATGCATAAAACTTTAAAACTACGCAACGGATTTTGATGCGGTTTTCACTAATAGAAAGAGTATTTTCTCCGACAGGTTTTTATATATAATTGAAATACATTGAAACTATATTAGCTGAGTTATAGCGATTTATGTCCAAGAAGTCAGAAAAAAAATCTAATTGAAGATTGCATTTGTGCGTGCGCCGCTTATACCGTTGGATACAAGTAAGAACAATGTATAGCAAAAACATTGGTCTTTATTAGTTCTACAAAAAAGTCCGCGATGACATATATCCAGCTTTTTTATTTAAGTCACAAAAACTACTTTTCTGTATTAAAAAAACTTTTAATTCGTTGGGTGATGTTTAACTGGTGATATAACCAATAATACATATATCCTTATCAAAATAAGTAAGTTCATCATCACGAGCATTTAATTTAGATTATTTTTGCAGTTTACAGTGTGTTATTTAGACATATAGTTTAGGAGATATCACGATATTAGTATTGCGGCACGGTACGGGCCGGCCGCGGCGGCGGGGGCAGCGTCCCTATAAGTACAATCTAATACATAAAAAAGGTAAAGAAAAAAATAAAAATAAAAGGAAAATAAAAAAAAATAACATGTATATCTACCTACAGGTAGTTTTTAATTGTAGATAGTCTTTAATTTTAAATATATGGGAAACCTTTCTCATCGTTAAAGTGAAAATGTATGTATACCTTATATTATATTTCAAAAAATGTAGACAAAGTTAATCTTCTAAAAATAAATGTAAATAAAAAATAAGTAAAAGTAATAAAATGTAGAATATAAATAATTTAAAAAGTAAACAAGAAAATAATAGTTAGATGTATATAACAAAAGTAGGTAAGTACATAAAAAAAAACAAAAAATATAAAAAAACGGTACATAAAAAATAAATAATATTAAAAAGTAGGTACTACGACTTTGATCTATACATATAAGACAAAAAAAAATCTGTACATTACTTAAATATTTTTTCCAAAAACTGATAGGGGGGGCGATCAAAGAAGAGTCACAGAAACCAAAAAACATTTTAATATTTTAAACGCGGTTAAGGGAAAGAGAAGTTATTGTGAATTGAAAATTAGTATCCAATATGTGTTGGTGCGTTGACTGTATTTGTCGAAGTAGCGGGATACACGCAAACGAAGTTGCGCGGGTCAGCTAGTATATTTATATTAGATTCCGTATATATTTTGATTAGATTCGGAGTGTTTTATCTGACCCCTCCATTTTACAGTGGTCAGGTCATAAAGCAACCGCCTAACTGCTGAACCTCGGGTATAAGTGTATCATAACTCATTAACCAACTCTGTATTTAAAAGGTTTTATTCCTATCAACAGGTTTGCGTTAACACAGCGTTTAAAAGTGAAATATCCGATACGCATTATGCGCACTTGTGTAATGTACCGTTGCTAAATGCTTTATTTTTAATAACTGGAGCAATACAATAATTATAGCAAAATTCTTTGGTCACTTTAAATTGGGTTGGTAACGTAATCGAATTTGGAAATTAAAGTAAGTATTTACTGGGACATTTGCTTGTTGGGAGAATATGTATTTTAAATTAATCTTTACATAAATAAATGAATCATGTGATCTTATAAACTGATTAGGCTGGATGATAAAATTCTGTCTATATAAGTTTTAAGGATAAGAAATATAATTCTTGAGTAACTATTTCGAAATGCACGCTACGTACATTTTTGGGCTAGCTTGCTTTACATCCTTTTCGTGCTACGTAACTAGAAAATTCTATATTGATGTCGCGAAAGAAGTTATACGTGTGCCAATGGTCTTACAATACGCTATAGACAGACTATACGACGTTAGATAAACTGGAACAAGATATGTTTCAAAGTTTTAAATACAGAAAGAAATTCAAATACTTATTTGCATAATATGAGTAAAACAAGGGCTTAAATTTATATAACAGATCTTTATGTTAACCATTTGGATATTGCATTGCATTTATATGTATAGTGGACATACTATATGAAACTAACTTATACCTATAAGTATTTAGTATCTTAATATAATTTTATTTAGGTACGAGTATGTACTAAAGATTTAAAATTTATTAGAATTATTAAAATCTAGTATTGTACAAGTTAAAAAGCGAACCCAGGCCCCGAAACAGAGATGCAGAGTGGGAACATGCAAACATATATAGATAGCCCAAAATCTTACTAGGCAAAACTCAATGCCCACTACGATAGTTAAGTAAAGATGAACAAACTCGATCGCTAAACAAACTTAAAAATAAATTGATTAAGGCCATAATGGCATTATACTCGTAACTGCCAGTATTATAATGTTTCGAAACGGCCCTTAATTGCACAAATGTATTAAGAAGTAAAAAGTAATTATTCTAACGCAATCACTATGAGAAAGCTGTCGTGGCCTCGCGTGCATTTCCACTGGACGCATTTGAAGGCGAAAATGGCCGCCATGATGGAATTTAGTTCAAGTAGTGACCGAGGGGTGGCGTGTCAAGGTCAATCAATGTTATTGGAAAAGTCTTGCTTGTAAATAATGGTTTAAGAATATGCTGCGTGAAACTATCCTAAGATAAACCAAGATCTTAAAGGCAGACAAGAAGTGCTCACAAAAAATTTAATTTACCAAAACCCGAGGGAGGCGGTATGATCAGACTGATTTCCTTCTACTCACCGGTACAGATATATACAATCAAACTGATGTCACTTACAGGGTAGACGTTAAGTGAAAAAGACGGAAATACACATCTTTCCGAGTAAAAAATTATTTTAAAATGCACACTTAAGGTTTTTTTATCCAAAAGCAACAGTTAACTTCCAATCAATTCGAATAACATTATATGTTCACCTGTCACTTCATTCGGCTGCAATCAAAATAATATTGCAAAATAGGTAAGAGGTTGGAGCTGGTACTTACACAAACAAAAACCATATTTAGAGAACAAAAACTGACCTCGCACAATCAACTGGGTCAGGTCAGGTTATATGATGAAAGCAATACTCCTTTAAAATTCTTCCATTTATTCTTTTGCATGGTATCGATTACTTTACCGCCATTTCAAAATATATTGTGCGTTACAAACATTACTTATTTATTTTCGTATCCAAACAAGCGTACTTGTAAATTTCTCGGTTAAAAATCTTATGAGGATTCACGGCTATATATTCCATATAAATGTTGGGAAGTATTGACCCTTCATTTACTGGTTTAAGGGGTTTGCTAACCACTGCCTGATTGTCATTAGAAAAAAACAATTACTTTACCTTTGTATCAATACATATAATTATACAATAGAAATTATTAAAAAACTAACATTTGTGTTTTGTTTTCTTTTAACGTAAAACATAGTTTTCATTTGGTTCTTTATTTTATTTAATTTGATTTATTTCTATTCCTATAAATAATTACAACATTTTTATTGTCTTTCTATCAATACATATAACTATACATTAGGAATTATTAATAAATATAATATTTATGTAACCGGTAGGCGTAAGGGCAAGTGGCCTACTTGCACCGCGCCGAATCGTGCTGATAGTCGCACGCGCCGGCAATCGTGACGCAGATATTGAGATATATATTGTTCAGTACCAAGATCGATATAGACTTTACGAGAGTAAGAAATGACATAATAAATACTTTTTCAAAACTAGACTACGACCGCGGCTCCGTCCGCGTAATCCAATTAATTTCTTAAATTCTTTGTGAAAGCATCCACATCACATTAAGGAACCTATAATGGACTTTTATTTTGGTATGTTTTGTTATATCAGTTAATGATAGTATCTTATCTTTAAATGTGTTTATTTGATTTATTAAATGTTGTTTTAAGCTGCCAAATTCTTATTTGTATCTCCTCTTGATTATCTTGACATGGCTCTACGATAAATTTTTGGTTCCTTACAAATAAAAAAAATCCTATTATACCAAATCAAGCTCTGTAGCAAAAGCAAAGGAAGAAGTTTTAATAAAACATGGTCAACGAAGAAATGAAAAAAAGACAGGAAATTGTATAAATAATAAATTTATATTTCGAATTTGGATATGAAAGTGAAAGAAAGCAAAAAAAATAATAATTATTATTTAAATTAACCTTACTCCTAAAACCTTAACTTTTTTATTCTTTAATTAATATGCGTATCAGTGTCCAAGTCGGAAGCAATCGCAAACACAGTCATAAAATTATGCAACGCCCTGCAAAAGGTACGGTTTCATTGTTACGCGAACATTTGAATAATTACATTGTCGCTCAGGGCCGCTGGAAAATGTCTATGTTATCTAACGTATTGATAAAATCATACCATAATTAGCTTAAGATATCGAATCAACTATTTATAGTATTAGGAAGTTTCAATATGTATAAAAGTTTTGAGCAATCGAAAGTCAATTGTTGTATCTTAGAATTGAGGACATGAAGAAATATCACTTGAACTAAGATAATGTATTATAAACGTAAAATACATAATGTTATAATCATTAATAACTTTGCAACTCTGGGAAGCATAGTTATTAGATATTTATAACTTTCATGTAATAATGTTATTAACTTGAGACCTAATAATATTTTAATATCTTCAAGATGACATTGTTAGGTACATAAAACATTTATTTTATTTCGTTTAAAACTTAGTCATGTCATTTAAAAGATGGGAAAATTCATAAGTGTCTAAAGGTATTTCTACAAGCTAACTAAAGTTACTAGAACTTAGTTACTAGGCAAAGGAAACTGCAGAATCTTGCTTATGATCCTTGTGAATTTATAAATAATACAAGTACATATTAAACGCGCACATAACGCACCTTTATTTTATCTCGGACATTTCGAATCATGTTACAATGACACGTAGTCACCGAGCGACTAAAATCCAACATATAACACAACACGAAAGCTAAAAATCTCATCCTTGTAAATTCGATTAGGAGAAGGATGAATCCAAGGACACAGGAAAGAAACAAACTTTTTAATTAATACGAACGAAGTTGCAGGCAAAATTTTCATTTTACATAATTTAAGATATTTCAGGGTCGGCACTGTCTCTTTTTGTCTTTATAAAAGCAACTCATTATTGGCGTAAATCTTTTGGTCTGTAAATTATTTGTAACGATATAACATTATTGCGTAATATATCTGTAAGAGCTTAAATAATAAATGCCACAGAACAGGATATAATGATTATAGATCGGTATGAATGTCACAGAGTAAGATAAAGCTATCACTTGCAAATGTTGAAGGATTAAGTGTTGCGCAAATGATCTAATAAAGAGCCTTGCTTATCAAAAGTTAAGTGCTTACTATTTATATATAGCTGATTTATTTATATAATCTTTATACCTTTTATACATTCAGCTGTATGGCTTAATAAAAAAACCAGTACCTTATTTTTTAATACCCAATATTAATAGGTACTGGTTGGTTACATATATTTTGGTAATTTGATTTGTTACCAGTGCTATTTTATTATGTTATATATATCTACGAGAGCGAAGTCCAGGGCAAGAGCTAAGGTTCTTACGAAAAGTTAGATACTTTCACTGCCCATTGTCATTTGTTCTGAACAAGATAACGATAAAATCTGAATTACCACAAAATAATATCTGTGTGAAGTCATTCCGTGTAATTCATAATACTATGTAATTCAATAATCTTATACAATCGATTAAAATATATCTATTTGGATAGCGTTGTACTGTTAAACTAACAATGGCTTATAGATACCATGAAATAGATGAATTTGTATGATAGAAATTTGGTAAAAATAGAAGCTCTTTGTATTTTTCTGTAGCATTGGTTAAGTTTTTCTGACCCTTTGGTAGGAACTCTATTGAAAACAAAAAAAATCTGGTTAAATATATTTAGGCCATTGAAACCGAATCCAGTCAACTCGGTAGGGGTTGACTTTTGGGCTTCAAGATCAAGATCTAACAACGTGGAGAGAAATAAGGTGAAAATTAGACGAGTAGAAAAAGCTGTGACATCATCTAAAAATCAATAAACAACACATTGTTAATCATAGATTACCAAACATACATATTGTCATGTTTATATTCCTTGCGGCGTACATAGAGCTAAGAGTCTTGAAAAGACAAAAAAGGTTCTATAATATACTTTTTTTTGATCGAGTTAAAGAAGGAAAATGAGCTACTTATCAAAAATGAGTCGTAATTATGGAAATGACCGACGCAAGCATCGTATCGCCCGAAACGCTTTCGTAACGAACTACGTGGTAAGAATAACCAACAGGATAACTACCTACATAATAACCAAGTATTTATTGAAACACCTCACGCCAAACCCACAATAATTAAACAGCTCATTTCACCTCTATAACTCCGGCAATAAAGTCCAAAATAGTAATTTTCCGACCTCAAAACAATAATAGCTTCGATAGTATTACACAAGGCAGGATTTGCACGTAAATTATCTCAAACACGTACATTAAGATCGGTCTGTCTGTCCTTCCGTTTAAACTGCTTTCTCTATACGTGATTGCAATTCGTTTGTACATTTCGTAAGACAACCCTAGTGAACAGTCTAACGAACATGTGTGTCAATGTTTTTATTTAAATTGCATTGGCGATAAGCGACGTTAAGCAAGCTTGACCACCGAAATGAATCTTATATGGTTGGAGGAAGATTTATGATATATACATTTAGTGTTAAACTTGTATCTTAAAATATTTAAATATAAAATGGAAAAGGTAAGTCTTGGCTTGTCTATCAATGCTCAGTCAAATACATTTTTGGCATTTATCGGAAACTTACTTGAGACGCCAATATTCGTCATAATTAAAAATATATATTATCCTTTACGGGGCAGACAGAGCTAACAGGCCCAAAAAGACCACTAAAACTTAATTTAGATTTCAATATTATTATTCTTTCAATTAACGCATGCATGTATGGCATACCTAGTAACGGAGTTCAAATATGGACAAATCTCAAATAGCTTATCGTCTAAAAGAAAAATTTTCAGTTAAAGTTTCTCCTTTGATTGACTTTTACAATCTGCAAGGAAGGTGAAGCAACAAACTATTCTAACGATTATTCCGTCAAACGAGTATTGAGAAGATTTTCAGGAAATACTATGACTGTCATAATATATTTCATAATTAACTCATTCCTGAGACCGAACGTGAGTGTATTATTTACATAAACTAGAATTGACATGCGATAATAGTTAAGGCCAGATTCACATAAATAGTTGAGACGTATGATACAACCATACATACGTGCATGCATACAATCATGTTAATGTCCCTTACGGGATAGACAGAGCGTCTTGAAAAAACTGGAAGGCATATGCTTCAGCTGTATGGCTTGAAGATGGATTTGACGTATGGTAAGTTTAATAGTGGAGAAAGTAGAAATATCTACTCAATTGTTAAAATTGTGGTTGATTGGTTAAGGCGTTGGCATTTTGAAAGAGTTTTAATCTCGGGAGTATTCTTTAGTTTGTTAGTTGTTGTCTTAACTATGAAAATTTACAGCTACTTGTTTTCAGTACAGAAGGAAAAGAGATTTTTACAATCAGAATGTTCTTTGAAAATAGCGGGTTATAATTTAGCAAGAATAAAAAATAGGACTTTATTTTAACAAACGTACATAAAAAAATTAGATGTAAAGTAAGCCAAAATATTCAATATGAAAAACCACCAAAATATTCAGTTACATTATCTAAAAACTTTTAAAATATTTTCCTAGACACGTCTGCGGCATTGGAATCGCGCCTTAAAATTTTCCATAACACAACAATTTCCCTTTCAGGAAACGATTTGTTGTTACACTTCATTATGTAAGTGTTGTATTAAATAGCTTAATTTCGTTACAGTTTAAGGTACAAGCGGTGTTATATAATGGACAATGGAACTAATGATTGGTTGTGGTGTATTGACAAAGCCAGTTGCGGATTTGTAACATGACAGGGCTTTGACT